>NW_016808908.1:249813-319576 GCF_001698545.2 Rhinopithecus bieti | reverse complement strand
AAAAAAAAAAAAAAAAAAAAAAAAAGAAAACTATAATATCCCAAAAGAAGTAATACAGACAGAAATGTAAGTTAAACAAGGTTAGGATTAATTTGTATAAGTTTATTTTAGGTTATTCAGGGTACATAAGATTTACTGTGTACATTCCTTTTATGTCTGAATGTAAAAGAATGAAAAAGACAAATTAAAAAAGAAGACAAATTAAAAGAAGACAAATTCTTCCACACGAAACAAAAAAGTCAAAGGAACAAACCATGTAGCTGTGTGGTCAATTCTTAAGCAAAGTCCTGAATCTGAAGAAATTGGGTTTATTCACTCTAATGACAGTATGGCTCTAACTACAGCAATTTAGTTCTGTCACACCTCTGTCAATGATTCCCTGACCCCCTGTTCACATGGAAAGGAAAGAAGCTGACAATGGCAATCTAGCCTGATGCCCAGTGTCTACATCCCCAGTCCTGAGCCTCTCTAGCCACAACTCTATCAGGCCTGCCCCTACACCCTGACCTATCTGCTTTCTGATTCTGTTACACTTTGGTTTACTAGCATGCTCTGAGGTACGTAAAGGCAGGAACCATGTCTACTTCTTTACCACCATTATTTTTCCCATCCTTAGCACACTTAAACCTGGTTAGTGCTTAATAAATAGTTGTTGGATGAAGATATTTTGTAGACTATCATGAGAACCTGAGGTGAAATAACACAGCATTGGAAGGAATAAGAAGTGTGGTTCACTGAGCCCAGCCACTGCCCACAAGACTTCCATGTCCACCATGTTCACTCAGCACTGAGCCTCATACTCTCCCTGGTTCTCTCCCATCTCCCTGGTACATTGTCTTCTTTGATGGTTTCCATTATACCTTGATGATCGCTCACTTTTTCTACACTTGCTTTTTTGGGAATATCCCTTCAGCTTTTATGTACTAGCACTACCATACTGTGTCTGCCCAAATTTATTTCTCTAATAATGATTTCTCTCCCTTTTTGAACAAAGAGTGAAATTTCCTATCTCCACATGCCTTCAGGAAATCTCTTTTTGGATGTGGTTTCTACCTGAAATTAAACACTGCTCCTCTGACCATTCAAGAAGGAAATCCTCCATTTGGGACAAAGCAGAGACTTTCCTTCCAGCTTCTCAGACGTATATTCTTTGGAATCGTCTGTAAGTTCTTTGCTCTCTTAAAAGGTTTGCTAATTCTCCCTCTGTAAAGACTCTCATATTTGATCTTTCTTCATTTCCACACTCACTGACCTGATTCAGGCCCTCATTATCCTATATTCCATACTATCTCTTCCAGTGCTGGTATCCCCATATTCTAGTCCACTGTAGATAAGTTTCTCTAGCATAGTGTCATCACACATAACTCCCTTGTTAAGTCTCTGTCTATTCCTTGTATAGCAAATAGGAACAGCCAAGATATACAAGTCCAGTCCATTTTCCCTCAAACACTCAACAGGTTTCTTGCACCAGGATTCTTATTTCTACTTCTGCACTTTTGCCGGTGTCATTCCTTCACCTAGACAGGCTCCCTTTCCCTCTTCATCGCATCATTACCTCCTCCATGGCTCACCTCCACCAAGAAACTTTCTCTGACTAGTTCCATTGCAGGATGATGACTACCTTTCCTTTTCTTGGCATGATTGTTTAGCTCTGGCTATGCTGCTATGTTGTTTCTTACTTGTTTGGCTAGTGGTAATGGTTAATAATAATAATAGCTATCATTTATGAAAAACTATCATTTACGAAAAACTACTATGTGCTAGGTACCTGACTAGGCTATTTATGAAGCTCAATAATCTTCCCAACAATCACACAGGCTATGTAGATATTATGCCTATTTTATATATATGGCAACTATGGCTTAAAGAGAAAAATCATTTGCTCAGGGCCACACAGCTTGTAAATGGCAGAGCTAGGATTTGAACCAACAGAATGCAGGTATCATCCATAGTGCCTTGTGGACATGTTTAGTCATTTCATGAATGGCGACTGACTCTGGCCGAGTTTATCATAGGCAGTTATTTTATCTTCTGCTTTTGCGTTCTCCATGCAAATAAGTAGAACATAAGAACAATACTTTTCATTATAGGTGTAAGTTTCCACTTTTCTACTTTGGGATCATTAAAGAGTCATCTTTCATCTGTGCATTGGAGTTACTGGGAACAAAATCGATTTGATTTTAAGGTCATTGTTTAACATTTTTCTCTCTGTGAATGCCTCACCTGCTTTCTCAAAAGAACATCTGATTTAAGTCACATCAAATACCACACTGTCCTTTGTTCTGAGGCCTAAAATGTTAGAATATGCATTTATGCTGCAGGTTTTATATGCCAAAGCTTTATCTCCCCAGTTTGACCTCGTAGTCACCACTATAGAGGCCTCACATGACATAAACAGCTTCAAATTACACCCCGAATCTCCTCGGTAACATAGCCCACTATTAACCTGTACTATGCAGATCTGTACACTTTTCTAATAAGAATGAAAATTTTTCACAAGATTCATCGAGGGCTTTTTGCTTTTTTTTTTTTTAGATTGAAGACTCTCATTTCCTAAATGGTTCCAATATTCAATACTCGGCATTTTTCTGTCATTTCTTATTATATAAGCTTTTTAAACCTTCACTCACACATTACTTTTGTCATTTAAGACATTCCAATGTGAAAGGTATTGATTAAATGCAATTATCAATATGCAATTATCAATTGATTCCTCTCAAATTTCTCTTTTTCTTGATCCTTGTTTGTTTTCCTTTTTTAAATGCTAAATTTAGAGTCTCAGCAGAAAAATTTTCCATAACTACTTTTGCGAACAGTTTGGTGTGCAATATGACCACATTTGGCCTCTCAGAGGGATGGTCTTTGAGGCCTGAAACCAACGTTGTTAATAAGGGAATACAAGTATTTTTCACCCTAGATCCTTACCTTTCTGCTTCGAGTCGCATCTCCTCCCTCTTTTGCCTTCTAAGTTCTCTGCGACGTTCAAAATCATCCATGGTGTGATTTCAGGTTCAGGGAGACCAGATGACGTCTGGACCTGAAGGAGAGGAGGTAGAGTCAATATCATAGATAACTCAGTGTGTTACCTCTCTTTCAGTCACTGTGGACCCTCTTTCCCATTTGCCATTCTCCTGATTTTTCTTTACTCTTAGAAAGCTGATAAGGTAGCCAGTGATCAATTTCTGACTCCTGAGCCAAGTTAAATTCAGTCTCATTCATGAATCTCTCAGAGACAAATAAGTAAGATCCCAAGATTATATACTCTTTTAAAAAGACCTCAGGAGACAGAGAGGTTTTGAAGACTTGAAATATTGGTAGAATCACTTGAAATTCTACTGAATGATTTTGTTCTTTGTAACTTGCTGAACCCCAGACCAAAGTTATGAAAAAGTGAACAAAGAAGGAGGAAAACAGGAATGATAAACAGAAAAGAAAAGTGGCAAGAAGAGGAATATGTAGGAAGTAGGAGAAAAGTGAAAGCGAGAAATAAAATAATACAGTATCTAGGCATATAATGTGCATATTCTCAAAGAAGCATCAGGATTTTAATAAAGACTGCAGCAGTAACATCATGAATAAACATCATGAAGCAACATTTTTAAAAGCAGTTAAGAGGTGATCAAGCTGTTTTCCAAGTTCTAAAATCACTGCTCTTTCTACGGATGTAACCCAACCATGTTACCCTTTCCTACCTCCTCTGTGATGGTTTTAATTCCGGAAAGACCTTCCCCTTCCAACTCTTTAAATGAGGAGCCCGTTTCCTCTGCGTTTTTGTGCCATGGAGTCAAGTATTCCAGAATTCCCCTGCAGCCCCAAACCCAAAATGACTACCAGAAAGGGGAAGCGGGCTCTTTTGTCCTCGCTTTGTTTACAGAGCTGTCAGTGGTTAGTTAAACTCGGCCTGGAATCTGGCATTTAAGGCCTGCTTGAAGATTGTTTCCTGTGCGGAACGGGAGGCCTCCACTTCCTCTGGAATCCTAGACTCTCTGCTGCACTCGAATCACAAAAATATTTTCCAGCCCTTTCTGTGCACATGAGACAAGCCATTTGCCCTGTGTGAAAAAATAAGGAGCTGTGCAAAACCTAAAGCCATCATACCTGAAGGCATCTTTGTTTGAAGGAGCAAAAAACAAAACTTAGATTTTGAAGCCAAGTTCAGAAACCTTCTTAAATAAATTGTCCAATTCTTTTATTTTCAAATGTTTTTTCCCCTCTTAAAAAATCCCACAAAACAAAATAAAAGCTCAGCCAACAAAAGCAAAACTATACAATGTTTGAATTTTCCCCTTTTATCGTCTAAGGTGTTATTGTTGCTTATAAATCTTTAGAAATTCAAATCTTGGTGTTTATTGGGAGTTTTAAATTTTTGGTGTTTCTCTATCTTACTCTTACCAAGAGTACTTCCTGAGGCTTTGCTAGCTGGGAAAGAAACAACTCATTTTCTTTCTTATTATTTCATCGACCATAAAGAAATTTTGCTACACTTTCCAATCTAGTCTACAATTATCAGAATGGAAAAAGAAAAAGTGATTTGAGAGTTCCCTAAGAGGCCATCCGTGGGCCCTTCTCCCTGGGGTAGGCTCCTGTTCTGACCACAGGGCAGGAGTGTGTGAGGACAGCCCTGTGGACAGTAGGGTCTAAACTCGTGGACTCAAATGCCAGGTGTAGTGGGAGAGTAGACTCTTCTCTTCCTTCAGTGTGGTCTTCTGTTGCATATAAAGTGCCCCTTGTATAACTTTAGCAATAGCAAACAGACATGGGAAAAAGAGGTCCATCTATAAGCAAACAATTTTACGTTTTAAAATTTATCCAAGTAGCTTGAAGAGCATCCTCTAAGCCTCTGTCTGGTTTCTGCTCCTACCTCATCAAATTTAAGCAGTCATTCTGGCTGTTTGTCAGCAACAGTGGTTCTCAGCCTATACCTCTGGTGGAGGTGCTAATGAGCAGTGAAATAAATATCTCCAAGCAGGCTGGAGAGGTACATGGTCTGCAGAGCCCGGCAGTGTCTTGGAATACTTAGAGGGAAGTGAAACTAACATCGTGAGGTCACTTCTGCTGGCCATCCTCACTGGCTCTCAACCCACGCAAATTCTTTTTCTCCTACCCATTCTCTTCTCCCACTTCTCACCTTCTCTTGCTTACTTGGGCACTTTTTCCTTCCCAGCCATAGAAAAACTACATGTCATTTGAGTGTTGCTGAGTATGTATGTGGAGGCACCCAGAGGGAGAGAGAGAGTGTGTGTGCCATTTCCTACACACCAGTGCTTTTCTAGGTGAGGCTTGGTGCACATGAGTGGGTGTAGCTTAGAGGAAAGCACAAAACCACATCTGTGTACCATGTGGTATGACTCTTAGTGGTGTGTGTGTGTGTGGTGTGTGTGTCTTGTGTATGGGAGAGAGAAGGTGTATGTGTTTATGAAAATTGTTCTCAGTATCAACCCAGGATGGGGCTGGAGATCCTCCTTCATGCCTGCACCCTTATATCACAGAGCTTTCCAGCCCTTCTCTAGCATCTTTCCTTTGTAAGAGGAGCCATGTCTAGGTAGAATGGTAAGTGATTTTTTTTTTTTCTCTTCTATGTCCCCAGGCAGTAATCCCTCATTTCCTGCCCTACCCCTACTCAGTGCTGAATTCTTTTCAGCAACATTGGTTAGGAAACAAACTCTCAACCAATGAAGGGATGAAAAGTCAAGACAGGGAGATTCCATCAGTCGAGACGCTCTGGGTGTCACAAATAGTGTGAAAGAGCTAAGTATTGATGTTTGTGACAGATGGGTTCTTGGAGAGTTTTATGAAAATCTAAATTTTTTGCTCGAGGGGGGATTGTGGTCATGCTATAGAAAGATTTACTGAGGTGGCTTCTTTCGTAAAGAGGGGAAAAACAAAAACCTTAACAGAGGCAGATAAGTCATCACCTATGGACATGTCTGTGTTTTCAATATGGGTTCTCATAGATGGGATTTTCTTTTAAAACAGGGCCTGCCTACACTGCCATGATTAAGAAATAAGTCAGTGTTAAAGGTTTCAGGCCAGATGCAGTGGTTCATGCCGGTAATCCCAACACTTTGGGAGGCCGAGGTGGGAGGATCACTTGAGGTCAGGAGTTCGAGACCAGCCTGGCCAACATGGTGAAACCCCATCTTCACTAAAAACACAACAAATTAGCTGGGTGTGGTGGCAGATTACTGTAATCCTAGCTACTTGGGAGACTGAGGCAGGAGAATCACTTGAACCCATGAGGTGGAGTTTGCAGTGAGCTGAGATTGGGCCACTTCACTCCAGCCTGAGCGACAGAGCGAGACTCCATCTCAAAAAAAAAAGGAAAGAAAAAAGATTTCAATCACTGAACATACTGCCCTTCCTTTTTTTTTCTTTTTTTGAAATGGAGTTTCACTCTTGTCACCCAAACTGGAGTGCAATGACGCGATCTCGGCTCACTGCAACCTCTGCCTCCCACGTTTGAGAAATTCTCCTGCCTCAGCCTCCTGAGTCCCTGGGATTACAGGTGTACACCACCACGCCCGGCTAATTTTGTTATTTTTAGTAGAGACGGGGTTTCACCACGTTGGCCAGGCTGGTCTCGAACTCCTGACCTCAGGTGATCCTCCTACCTCAGCCTCCCAAAGTGCTGGGATTATAGGCATAAGCCACCGCGCCTGGCCTGCCCTTCTTTTTGAACAAAGCCACAAGCCTGCGGCCCAGGGGATTGGCACGATGTGACAAGAGGTGTGTCCTGCATCTTACCATCATGCCAGGGCTTCCGGGACTTTCCTCTCTTTCCTTTCTTTCCTCCTTGCTTTTTTTTCTCTGCCTCTTTTCAAAGGCGGAATATTGATTGGTATTTCTTCTGACATTAAAACATTTTTCTCTTTCTTTGTCACTTTTTTTTCTTCTCTATATCTCACCCTATGTTGGAAATTAAAGTATGTTTATTAAAACTAATTTATGGCTATTTTTCTTTAAAAATTTAGTTCAATAGCTAATGTGCATCTTTCAACCAAGAAATTTATTATGTTTTATATTCACAAAGTTTTGCTGTTTTCTTTTCCCTCTATGGGCATGTGGCCCTCAGTATAGATATTTCCTGTGACGCCTTTACAAGGAGAACTAGTAAGTTTCTGCTTTTGTTTGGGTCAGGGTTGGTGGCAGATAAGCCATGTTAGGTGTGTGTGGGTGTACTCACCTGTGCATGTGCACATGTGTAAATTCAGTCAAGGCAGGAGATGTTTGTGAGCAGGTGACTTTCTAACCCAGCACTCAACACTTAGGGACAAAGCCATATGGAAGAAGCTAAGTCTTATCTACTTTTTGGGCAGTGCCAATATTGGTTTGGAATGCAAGAAGAATACTGTTGTATCAGGGACACTGAATAAGTTAATGCAGCATCCAAAGGGAACTAACATTTATTGAATATGTACTATGTGGCAGGCCATTTTTTAAGCCTTTAACGTTTTAATGAATAGACTTTATTGCTTAGAGCAGGAAAAAAGCGAGTAGAGAGTACAAAGTTCCCATATATTCCCCCCTCCCCAACTCCTGCCCACATTTTCTCCTGCATTTGGAGATAGAGTCTTTGCAGATGTAGTCAAGATGAGGTGATTAGGGTGGTCCCTTATCCAATATAATGGTGTCCTTATGAAAAGGGGAAATTTGGCACAGAGACAAACACACACAGAGAGGAGATAATGTGAAGGCATGGTGAGATGCCATGAGAAAATGGAGACAAGGAAGACCTAAGGTTTTCACCAGAAAGCTGGGAAAGAGAAATGGGGCAAACCGTTCCCCAGTGCATTCAGAGGGAGCGTGGCCATGCTGACACCTCCATTTCAAACTTCAGCTCTCCATAACAGTGGGACAAGAAATTACTGTTATTCTAAACCAACTAGTGTGTGGTACTTTGTTATGGTAGCCCTAGGAAACTATTAGGAACATCTTGCAGTAGTGTGGTACATTTGTTCCAATTGACAAACCAATATTCATGCATATTATTAACTAAAGTTCATAGTTTACATTAAGGTTCACTCTTTGTTGTACAGTTTCAAAGGTTTCACCAAATACCGAATGTCACGTATTCACCATAGTAGCCTCATACAGAATAGTTTCACTGCCCTAAAAATCCCACCTGCTCTACTCGTTCATCCTTTCCCTTTCCTTACTCCCAAATTCTGGCAACCACTGATGTTTTTATGTCTCTACAGCTTTGGCTTTTCCAGAATATCATACAGTTGGAATCATACAGTATGTCTGTAGCCTTTTCTGATTGGCATATTCTACTTAACAATACACATTTAAGTTTCCTTCAAGTCTTTTCATGGCTGGTAGCTCTGCTGGGCCATTAAAATATATGTAATTTTACTTTATCTGGGTAACAAATCTGTGAGGTAGCTAGTATAATTCCCATCTTATGGAATTTCAAAGTGTATGCTCTTAACCACTATAATAGGACTAATCCACTGTTTCTCTCTAGGATTTGTTTTCCATTTCAGGGAACAAACAAGAGTGCCCCAAAGAAGTTCTGAGAGGACTATTATCACTGATTGCCACATTGATTCATTGGATCATATAACCTTAGGTAAGAAATAATCCTAAAAATTACCTGTGCCTTCAGTTTACAACCTGTTTGGTTTAAATCATAGAATTATCAAGTCACAAAAGATCTCAACTGAATTAGCCTTCCAAATGCTTATTTCATCTCTGTTAATTTATTGTTAGGGCTTTGTAAAATTCATAACTCAGGATGGCTGTATCCTCGACAGCATCATTGCATACTCTTCTTCGGTATCTTAGTTTCTTCTCTTATATTGCACTTTCTTCATTACACATCTTTCTCCTCTAACCCACTATATTCTCATTCACAACATCATCATTTCTCTGCTCTTGCAAGGAACTCTAGTCTTGGAACACTCAAAACCATTATTAGACAGGTCCTCTCTGACTAGTCTTCATTTTGCACCCACTGTAAATTTCATGATTCAGCTGCCTCGATGAGGTCTCACAAAAGCATTTATAAAATCAATATTCAATAAATATTTACCAAACAGCTACTATGTGCCGGGTACTGTTCTAGACACTGGGATATAACAGTGAACAAGACAGAAAAGGTCTTTGCCTCCCTGGAATTGATAGTTCAGACTTTTTTGCTTCTTTAAACTTCCACCAGGCTTATCACACTCATCTTCAACCTTGGACCATACCCATCACCTGCTTTCTGTTTTGTGTTCTTGAGATTCAGTGCTTTGTGGGAGAAAGGG
Organism: Rhinopithecus bieti; assembly: GCF_001698545.2. Classification (NCBI taxonomy): domain Eukaryota; kingdom Metazoa; phylum Chordata; class Mammalia; order Primates; family Cercopithecidae; genus Rhinopithecus; species Rhinopithecus bieti. Next base: position 310,325 of record NW_016808908.1, on the reverse strand, counting down.
TGCATGTTGTGTCTATCCTAAAGATTTGCATTCATTTCAGTTGTGCCATCGCTGCAACTCAGTGATGTTTCTCTTCATCCTACAGGTATTGGGGGATTTCTGGGTATAACATACTCCAGCAGATTTCCTACCTCTGATCTGCAATGATCATCACTCACCTTGACCCTTTAACTGTTTTCCTCCCTTGGCAAATAGTGACCTGGAATGAGACCTAGGAGACTGAAACTGAAGCTCTATGAGCTTTGTTTCTCTATAAAGTGAGCTGGTTGGAGAGATAATATTCAAAGTTTCATCTTACTCCACATAATAATACTATGAACGTATACCTGCTTGAGCCAGCAAAGCTGGAGGTATCACGCGTGACATATCTATGCTTCTTCCTCCTTCCCAGATGTAAATGTCTTGAGTATCTAAGTCTGTTCTCATTTAATTGTTTGATCTAGAAACCATTAACCTTCCTTTCAAGCTGATCATACCACAGCATCTTAGATAAAAAATATTTTATTACCTCTCAAATATGTCTTACAACTTTCTACCTCTACATTTTTACTCATTCTTTTTAATCCACATCTTCACTATCCATATTTTTATTCAATCATGAATTTCGAGCTCAAATTTTACTTCCCTCATGATACCCTTTCCTGAGAACCCTAGCTTAAGTGTGACAATTCCCTCCTTGAATGTCTATAATTCATTTTGATAACCAATAACACATTGTCGGCTGCAGCTCATCAATTGTTCTCTTTCACTAATCTTTAAATATATGTATTAATATTTTACTTTCCATATGCTTTTGTTCTTAAGGCCACTTATGAAAAGATATAGTCTTTTAAAAAATTTTTCCACAATGGGGACAGAGTAGGCACTCAGAAATTGTAGCCAATTTGAGCCACTGGATTTTTATTCTAGATTTTACCATTCTGAGTATGGAAAATGTAATTCAAGCCAATTCATCTCTCTGTACTTTATTGACTGATCAGTGTTTACAAAGTGAATCAAAGACCTTGGTAATTGACTATGTATAAATCTCAAAAATTATATAAACCCACATTTGCAGTAGTTACACAGTAAATCTGGCAGCACTTTCTTTCCGACTGTACAAAATGAACTTTTGTCCTTTTCGAAAAAATCAATTTATCAACCCACTTTGCTCTTTTCTGAACTGAATGGTTCATTTGGGATTCGAAAACCAAATACACAAATGGATTATAATGTACAGTTTACGCTTAACTTTAGCTCAACCTTCACCATCTTGTTCCAAAAATCTGTGCTACTTTAAAAAAACACGTGCATTTACCAAGGCAGGTCTGTCAAGAACAGCAGCATAGAAATAAGAATGAATACAATCAACCTGAGGCACGTTGTCCTTTCAAGGTGTTTCTTTTCTCTAATCAGTGGAATCCAAAACATAAAGCCCTACTAAGGGCAGGTTAACAGGTTATGACCTGTTTTTCCCTTGCCTTCCCTGCATAATCTTTTAGTATTACCATTTCTCTATTTGTACTTCTCCACTAGCAAACAGAAGACCTGGCATTATTAAAGCCAATGTCTTTATGCCCTCTCTTTCACCTTCTGAGTAGCAGACAGTTTGGGTAGTTTAGATTTGTGAAATGATGGTTTTTGTATATACTAACATCAACACTTAGGAAGACACCATGTTTAGGGACTTTAGGTTGCATCTTCCAGTGTTATCACAAATAAAACCACCTTAATTTGGAGCACTTTATATTTTTCAAAACTTTATGGTTATCGTTATTTGATCCTCTCAGGTAAGAAGAATCAATTCAACCCCATTTAAAGAAAGGAGACTGAGACATATAAAGCTTTGACGTTAGCTCCTTAACCACTACAAATCAGTGGAAAACCAGGATTGGCATTTAGACTAATTTCTAAACCAACTTGAAAGTTGCTTAGAAGAGTGAAGAGAAGTGAAAATGTGCGACATGACTTCTGTTTTCTTTTCAAGCATTTAAATACTTTTCCTTGATGAACTCAAGGAGAATTAGGCTGAAAGACAGAGTTTAATGCTAAATCAGAATAGGCATGCTGCTCTTCTGGCCCCTAGAGAAGAGCAAATGACATAAGTGTAAACCCTAAGGCAAAGTGGAAATTCTCCACTAACTTGTGTCCATGTGAGAAAAAATGCATAGACTTGCTACAAATATGTAAAGATGCTTTCTAAATGGATGCCTGACCAACAGAGGCATTCACAATATTTTTTTTTTTTTTTTTTTTTGAGACAGAGTCTAGCTCTGTCGCCCAGGCTGGAGTGCAGTGGCGCGATCTCGGCTCACTGCAAGCTCCGCCTCCCGGGTTTACGCCATTCTCCTGCCTCAGCCTCCCGAGTAGCTGGGACTACAGGCGCCCGCCTCGTCGCCCGGCTAGTTTTTTGTATTTTTTTTTTTTTAGTAGAGACGGGGTTTCACCGTGTAGACCAGAATGGTCTCGATCTCCTGACCTCGTAATCCACCCGTCTCGGCCTCCCAAAGTGCTGAGATTACAGGCTTGAGCCACCGCGCCCGGCCGGCATTCACAATATTATCACACATAATTCAGATGCAGGGAGGGCCAGCTCCAGCAGAACTACCCAAAAATGGGGGTGCCTGGAAAGGGCAGATCCCTGTCTCTGAAAAAAGCCAGGGAGAAGTGAAGTGGCCATCTGTTTAGGGTTATGGTGAAAATATGTTTTTTAAGATTCTAAGGCTATGCTGTCCAATATGGTAGCCACCAGCCATGAGGTCATTTAAATTTAATTGAAAATAAATAAAGGTTAAAATTCAGTTTCACCAGTCCCATTTCAAAAGCTCAGTGGCCATTATGTGGTTAGTGGCCCCCATATAAGATGGTACAGAGAACATTTTCACCACTGCAGAAAGTTCTATTGGACAGCCCTGCTATAAGATCTTCCAACTTCTGGCTGGGCATGGTGGCTCACACCTGTGATCCCAGCACTTTGGGAGGCCAAGGCAGGTGGATCACGAGGTCAGGGGATCGAGACCATCCTGGCCAACATGGTGAAACCCTGTCTCTACTCAAATTACAAAAATTAGCTGGGTGTGGTGGTACGCGCCTGTAGTCCCAGCTACTCAAGAGGCTGAGGCAGGAGAATCACTTGAACCCAGGAGGTGGAAGTTGCAGTGAGCCGAGGTCACACCACTGCACTCCACCCTGGCGACAGAACAAGACTTTCTCAGGAAAAACAAAAAATAGATCTTCCAACTCCTAATATGAAGTGATTGTACTGAGTGAAGTAATGCTATGCACTTCAGAGACATGAAGGTAAGTTAGACATGGTCTCTGTTTTCAAAGACCTTACAATCTCATAGAAAAGATATGATAAGGTGTGGGTGTTATATAGGGCAACATCTCAAAGCATGGCTGTGCTAATTCCCTCACTGATACTCTCTCCATTTTCCTGTGGAGGCTCTTTGGATGGGGGCAATCTTGCTGTGACTGGGCACTTGCAACTGAGGAAAGTAAAATGCTTGGCAAATGCAAAAGAAACTGAGACACTGGCTGAAGAAAGATCACACTTCAAGTTAAGTAACAAGGCCCAAGAGTGGTTCACATGGAATGAAAGTTCAGAAACTATGGGTCTTTCCCAATTGTAAACATTCTGCAGAGATCACCATATTTTACATAAAAGTAGTTTAATTTGTGCATGACCGTCTGGACTTGCTGAACTACTCATCTAAAAAAAAAAAAAAGTCAGCAAGTCATTTGCCTGCTTTTTGTGACTGGTTTGCTCAACTAACACTTCCAGTTTAGTGATCAAAAACCACATACAGAGCCTTGGCCAGCTATCTTGCTAATATAAAGTAGGAGAGCTTAGATGGCAGGATGCAAATCCATTTATATTGCTGAAAACAATTCAAAGGTGTGTTCTAGAGGTGCTTTGTTAATAGCAGTATTTTTGTGAAGGACAAGCTGTTATTGATCAGGGACTAATTACTCTCTAGTGAATTATTTGACGTCTATTCATCATGATCATCAGGTGTGTCTACTGTATTCTGGAAGTGCAAAGCAGGTTAAAAACTATCTTCTAGAAGTTTATAATCCAAGGTGGAAAGCTTCGAAACCCAACTAAAGGACATTATCTGCTATGTCCCTTGGACGTAATAGACATATAATTTAAGCATATACATTTACAGATAAATAATAAGTTGAAAGATTGATTCCTCTTTCTTTACATTTAGATGGTAATTTAGATAGTAATGAGTCATTTCGATAGTAGTTTCACTTATTTGTTAGTTTGGGGATACGTGGACTTTTCCTCAGGTAGGAAATGGCTCACAGTTGGGGCCTGCTTAAGAATAGCACAAAACCATAGGATCTTTGAACAAGTGACCCAGTAACCTGAGTTTGTACTGATACCCATATTGTATTTCTATTGGAGCACTTAGTCTATAGCTTGTATTTTAATTACCAAATACATATTTGTCTTCTGTAAAAGGCTGTTATATCATAGAAGTAATTCCTCTCTTTCGTGATTCCTCAAAGTTCTTAACCGACTATTTTTCTTATACTCAGCATTAGGCTCACACTTGTTCAGTTGGAACAGATGCCAGGGCAGTGCTTATTTGTTGAACTTAGTTGTTAAACGAATGAACTTGGCTAAGATGTTATCAAAAGGCAGTGTCTCTGGCTGAGCTCTTAGTAACCTTGGAAATGGTGGTGGTTTACTATGGAACTCTATTTTACATTTTGATTTGTAGTTGTGGTTGTTTTTCTCTAGTGGAAAAGAACTTGGTCTTAGACATTTCGGTTTCAGGAAGAGGAGTATTAGGCATTTAACCGAGGGAATAGGTTTGTTCTTGGATGTTGAAAGAAAAAGAAGACATGATGAATAAGAAAAGAAGAGAATCAGAATTCAGCCGATATACTTCAAATTTCCGCAGCCTTTGGAAAGTCCTTGCTACTCCTCCATCATAATTAGAAAACACTGACATTCAGAGCCAATTTAAATGTTTCCATCAGTCTGAAAAAAGTGTTGCCTGATTGTGCTCTCTAACCATGCTCAGTAATTAGAAACATAAGGCAGCGTTCTGGAGGTTTGCTTGGGACCCTACCCTTCCCAGGGCTCGGGTGGCAACCCATTGGCTACGGGACTTTTATCTTTTCTCACCATCTCTTAGGAGCCCCAGCCCAGATCACAGGAAAAGTGTGAGGTTGCCATGGGCATTCCTGGAAAAACTAGAAACTTCCGGCGCCACTTTAGACTTTAAGATACACAGAAGAAGCTCACTCTGCCTGCCTGTTTCCTCGCTAAAGCACTATAGCTCTGTACTATATGTGGAAGGCAACAGTTCAAGGATTCAAACCAAAAGAGGCAAAAGGAGGATCTTCGTGACAACCAGCTTGAAATGGCATCCTTGCTCGCTTCTTAGAACAAGAAAGCTGTTCCAGCAGCTGATGTTAGAGTTCCTCACACTCTTGCTGAAAAACCTATACTTTGCAGAGTGTAGGATTAGAATACAATCTAAGAAGCAGCAGCAACAGCTTTCTACTTCTGACAATATCTACAAAGAAAATGGAAAAACACTTGTAATCAAGGATTTCAACTCGACAGTTACCTAGCTTGTCAAATTAAAACATGTGGCAACCACCTGCTGAATATCTTGAAAGAATGATACTTTCTTGTTTCTCTCCCTGACTTAAAATCTCTTTGGAGTACATTTGCAATTCCTAATTTTTCACACTTAAACAAAAGCTGTCCACACTACGTTTAAAGATGACTAAGCAATTTTGTATTAAGTAACCAAAGAGCACCCTGCCAATTTTGGAATAATTAAGTTTCTGCAGCCTAATATAAACAGTTCCAAGAACTACATGCGGCCTACCAAAAGTATATATTACAAGTAGTCAACCCTGTGGCCAGCTGGCAGACAGATCAACATATTAAAGTAGAATTGTTCAGAATTTGGAGTATTATTTTTCTTTTCTCCCAGTATTTTTTCTGCATCCAACTTTGTTTCTTTGGGAATGTTTTCAAATACACAAAGCAAGAAACTATTGTGGGATTGCACCTCTTGTAAACGAATGAGCATTTCTCTTGAGATCCTTTGGAATGCACCTATCATTCCCATTTCAATTCCATCTACACAGGCAGCCAAAGAAAAATGGAGCAAATGAATCCACCTTCGTACCCCTCAAGTGAAAGCATTCATATTTTGCTTGATCACCAGAAAGATCTGCATTGGCTACTGGACAAGTGAATGTGGATATTAAGCCATAGGTCTGTTGAGTACCAAAACACCTTTCTGACCCTAGATCCTTGCACTGTGCATTAGTCTGCTCTTGCAGTGCTCTAAAGAACTATCTGAGGCTGTGTAATTTATAAAGAAAGAGTTAATTGGCTCATTATTCTGCAGACTGTATAAGTAACATGGCTGGGGAGGCCTCAGGAGACTTTCTTTTTTTTTTTTTTGAGATGGAGTCTTGCTCTGTCGCCCAGACTGGAGTGCAGTGGCATGATCTCGGCTCACTGCAAGCTCCCCTTCCTGGGTTCACGCCACTCTCCTGCCTCAGCCTCCTGAGTACAGGTGTGTGCCACCACGCCCAGCTAATTTTTTTTGTATTTTTAGTAGAGATGGGGTTTGACTGTGTTAGCCAGGATGGGCTCTATCTCCTGACCTCGTGATCCGCCTGCCTCAGCCTCCCTAAGTGCTGGGATTATAGGCGTGAGCCACGATGCCTGGCCGGCCTCAGGAGACTTTCAATCATTGTAGAAGGCAAACAGGAAGCAGGCATGCCTGACATGGCCGAGTAGGAGGAAGAAAGAGCAGGGGAGGTGCTGTACACTTTTAAACAGCCTTATCTTGTGAGAACTCACTCCGTATCAGGAGAACAGCAAGGGGGAAATCCTTCCCCATGATCCAGTCGCCTCCCACCAGGCCCCTCCTCCAACAATGGGGATCACAATTTGACATGAGATTTCGCAGGGACACAAATCCAAACCATATCACACTGCCTTTACCAGATAGCTTCGTGGGCCAGAATTACTTGCTAATAAGGCTAAAGTCACAGATTTATCCCACCAGGAATGAGTTACTCATTTGAGGGGAAAAAATCCTAAACTACGGCCCTGTGCTATGACATTAATCCTGGCCAGCTATATGTCAGATGTAGCTGACCACCTTAAATCGAGAAAATAGAGATAGTTTAGCCTATCCCGCCGTGACCTTCAGTAGTGTGTATGGCCAAATGAATGTGAGTGTGTCATCACACAAAAGGCCCGTACATATTCAGCTGCCTTATAAGTCCTGTCGTCTTCTGCATTATATTTAAATTCAGATGCAGTCAAGAGCGGCTGAGACTCTATAACTATCATCCCAATGAGAACTTTAATAAAAACATTCAATGGCGATCATTAAAAAGTCAGGAAACAACAGATGCTGGAGACCGTGTGGAGAAATAGGAACGCTTTTACACTGTTGGTGGGAGTGTAAATTAGTTCAACCATTGTGGAAGACAGTGTGGCAATTCCTCAAGGACTTAGAACTAGAAATACCATTTGGACCCAGCAATCCCATTACTGGGTGTCATACCCAAAGGATTATAAATCCATTTTCTCCTATAAAGACACATGCACTCATGTTTATTGCAGCACTATTCACAATAGAAAGCTTGGAACCAACCCCAATGTCCACCAATGATAGACTGGATAAAACAAAATTGTGGAATATACACCATGGAAATATACACGCCATAAAAAGGATGAGTTAAGTCCTTTGCAGGGACATCGATGAAGCTGGAAACCTCAATTCTCGGCAAACTACACAAGAACGAAAACCAAAACACCACATGTATTAATCAATAAGTGGAAGTTGAACAATGAGAACACATGCGACACAGGAGAGTGGAACATCACACACTGGGACCTGTTTGGGGGTGGGGGGCTAGGGGTAGGGATGCATTAGGAGAAATCCTAATGTAGGTGATGGGTTGATGAGGTGCATGTAAACCACCATGGCACGTGATATACCTATGTAACAAACCTGCACATTCTGCACATGTACCCCAGAACTTAAAGTATAATAAAAATAAGTAAAATAATTCAATAAATGTTTATGAAATATTATTCATGTACTAGCTACCTTGCTTAGTGTAGGATATAAGATGTGAATGCAACTATTCTGCCCTCAAGATGCTTGTAGCCTGATGGTGGGAGACGGGCAATCAACAAATAAAATACCAACATTAGGATAATGTCAAGAAGAAACCAAAAAAGAAGAAAAAAGAAGCTGCTATGAGAGAGAACTACAAACGATCTAATGGTTTCCTATGTGTTAGAATAAGATCTGGGGTGGCTGTGGCCAGGCGCGGTGGCTCAAGCTTGTAATCCCGCACTTGGAGCCGAGATGGGCGGGATACGAGGTCAGGAGATCAAGACCATCCTGGCTAACACGAAGAAACCCCGTCTCTACTAAAAAAAAATACAGAAAACTAGGCTGGGCGATGGTGGCGGGCACCTGTAGTCCAGCTACATCGGAAGTGAGGCAGGAGGAATGGGCGTAAACCCGGCAAGGCGGAGCTTGCAGTGAGCTGAGGATCCGGGCACTGCACTCCAGCTGGGCGACCAGGCGGAGACTCCGTCTCAAAAAAAAAAAAAAAAAGATCTGGGCGGTAATCACTTTTTCCAAAAGGAATGACATTAATATATATACAGACATGAATTCATACAGGGAACATAAATTTATCAGACTGGAGTTTGTATTCATTCAATAAATTAAATTGACATCGGGAACGTGCCAGACATTCTCTCCCCTACCTGCAGATAAATATAATTCCTTTCCACTTCTCTCTCCTAAATTGGTGGGTGAGGAGAAAAGCAACTATTCAGATTTGAGGGATGGTGAACTAGTCTCACCCACTTCTTTCCCACTTCAGGTCCTACATAAGTTACATAAAAATAATGATCCATCAGAAGCTGTTGCCAGAATTCATGCAGACCCAGGGAATCCACATTAAGACATTAGCTTCACGCAGCTAAGGTGGGAGGCACGAAAGAGAGCATCTTTCTAGACCCATCCAGCTCCGTGAACTTCCGACAATAAAAACATGGTTCTAACCCATCATCAAGCAGAAATATGCTGATTTAAACAAAGCTGGTCCACCGTATTTTTCAAATGCTGGTGCTTGATTCCAAGAAACAAACAGTCCATAATAAATTTATCCCAGTGGCAGAACATCTCACAACCAGCTTTTCCACTTTGAATACCACAAACAGACCTTTTATTTGTTGACACACAGCCCCTGGACGTTCATGAAAACAAGATGTTCTCTTGCTGCTTTTTAAGTTAAACAGATTTAAGTCAAGGTCTCAGCTCTCAGCCGAATTTTAAAACAGATGTTACATAGCAAAAGGCTGCACTGACCCCAGCAACAAGAGGCTATTTCACTTGAACTTGGATATTCTTTGTCAGCAGGAGAAGTGATCAAAGGTGCTTTAAACTGGAGGCAGAAGCAGCCCAGGGTTTACTACTGTCTCCATTCAGTGACTGCCTAGAAGGTCTGGGAAGCTGTTGGGTATTCGGGACTCTTGTTTTGGGAATAAATGTGGCTGGGAAGGGCTGGTGATTGGGAGGTGCAAATTCCTTGGTTTTGAATGGAGTTATTCAGGAAAAATGATCTTCCTCCCACATACCACCATCTTGTTTCTCTGAAGACCCCAGAAACTCTCTGTGAAATGACTCCACTCTTTCCATCACATGATTCCTTTCCCCATCCTACCCTCCCGTGCAAACACAACTCACAGCCAAGTCAAACTCCTGAGTCCTGCAATGATTTCACCCTCATTTCTCCTGTGGGCCTTTGTCCCTGGCTTCCTGCTGCCCATAACCTGAAGTGCCCTCCACTCCTGCAAATCCCATATATTTTTCTAGAGTCCAGCTCAAGTCCTATCTTCATCCCAGAACCACCCTCCCTTTCAGCTTCTACAGCAATTATTGGCTTTGTTCTTGGTGATCGATACTACATGGCCTTGTTATTCAAATGTTTTATACCATCGCTTTCTCTTTACCAAGTCTGAAGCTGCTTGGTGTCAGGGCCTACGTCTCCTCTGACACCCTCTCACAGTGCTGAGTACTTTGCTCTGCAGTTATGTATCAATGGAAATATTTGCCGAGTTGAACTCCTTGAAAAGCTTAAGAATCCTGGCCTGAGACTCCAAGTTCCAAATAATGTCACAGCTATGATCCCCTGTGCTATTTGCCCCACGTTCTTGTTTTACTTCTTCTGGGCACATTATAGAATTGTGCTTGCCTCTTGTGGTCATCTGGGGCCAAGTGGCTAATTCTGGTCAGTGAGTTTTGAGCAGAAGTATCATGTCACTTCTAGGGTAGCCTTGCCAGTAGGAGACCCTCCAAAGAGCTCTTTTCTCTCCACCATGGTTGGTAAGATTTCCAGACAGTCATAGTCTGTAGGGGTTGCTAAGCGTGGATGACAGTGATGTGGACTAGAAACCCTTGCCTATCCAGGGTTAGTGACAAAGCATGAGTGATAAACACGTGTTCGTTTTGAAGTTGCTGAGATTTTTAGCTGTTTTTGACACCAGTATAACCTAGCTTGTCATGACTGATTAAGTCTTGGCCAGCTCTGACATTAGGTTGTACTCATTTCTGTTTCTTAGCAAGTACTTGCTCAGATTCTTGATTTCCTATTTCCCTTCTGAGACCTTTAGTGTAGATACAGGGATAAGTAGGTTAACCGGAACACTGTTTGCAGGTAGGGTATCAAGGAGTGGAAGTGACTCATATTTCCATTCCTTATGGGCCCATCTCTCTACTTCAATGAGCCATAAAACTGCCACTAACTGTAGCAGTGTTCATGTGTTATGTGATCATTCATTTACATCAGGCATGACAAACTCAAATAGTTTAAAGGACCAAATTGGGGAGTGTAGCTTATAGGAAAATGGAGAACATATGCATGCCTGCATCCCTATGAGCATTCAGACTCAAAATTTTTTAAAAAAATGCTTGTATTAGTCTATTCTCACACTGCTAATAAAGACATATCTGAGACTGGGTAATTTATAAAGGAAAGAGGTTTAATGGACGGACTCACAGTTCCATATGGCTGGGGAGGTCTCACAATCATGGCGGAAGGTAAATGAGGAGCAAAGGGACGTCTTACATGGCAGCAGGCAAGAGAGAGTGTGTATGGGGGAAATCCGCTTTATAAAACCATCAGATCTTGTGAGACTTATTCACTATCATGAGAACAGCACAGGGAAAAACCCACTCTCAAGATTCAATTACTTCCCACTTGGTCCCTCCCACGACACATGGGGATTATCACAATTCAGGGTGAGATTTGAGTGGGGACACAAAGCCAAACCACATCAATGCTGGACAAGGGAAGCACATTTGCAGGGCAGCATGGGCCTTGGGTTGCTGGTTTGTGACCCTGATTTCTACAGTCTTTCACTGATGACTGACCATGTGCCATGTTAGGCACTGTGAGGAGTTGCAAGGGTGAACCCACAAGCAATCCCATACAGCTTTCAGTCTAGATGGATAAGTTGATTTATTTAGACAACAGTTATGTAGCACTTACTATGTACCAAGCACAGTTCTAAGAACTGTGATAATATCAGTTTAAATCCTTGTGACAATCCTTATTATTTCCATTTTACAGATGAAAAGACAGAGGCTCGGAGAAGGTGAGTCATTGGCCCAAGGGCACATAGCTAGTAAGTGGTAGAGCTGGGATCTACATCCAGGCAACCCAGCCCCAGATTGTATGCTTTTAATTACAGCACTCTGTTACATCTCACAAGACCTGTAAATGGATGATACAAAGTAGACTGTGGCAAGGACTTCAATGATGAAATGATCACGTGATTGCCTGGAAGGATTTATGTTCTTCTACTAATGCTCTTACTAGGAGCTGTTTCCTGTCAGCAGGAGGCCTTGGCCTGCTTGATGTTAGGTTCCGTTCATATTTGATGTTTATTAATGAAGTAAAAATGAATCTTCTGTTTATATTCACTTGTGCTTTGGCAAACTGATTTATTATTTCACTTAAGTGGGGTTCACTTTAGAAAATAAGCTGAATTTGTCTTAAAGCCTTAAAAAAATAAATGATCACATTTCACACTTTGACGATTTCTTTGCTTTGCTCACTTAATTAGCTTTAGACATGATGCTAAATCATCTCAGTTTATCTGTGTCAGTTTCAGGGCAGGTCCAGGTTTTGTGGGACCTGAAGATTATTTGAGAGGCCTTCTTGGAAAACCAGAATACAATAATAAATGTAAAAAGTTAGGCACGGGGGTGTTGAGGCAGGGACCTCTCCCTGTGAGAGGCCCTATGGCTTAAGCTCTACTGACTTTGGGGTAAATTGGCTCTGGTCTCTCATCTTTGATTCTCATGAGCATTTCATAAAAATATCACAGCACCCTTATTTTGCTTTTAAGTTCAATTACTATCAGCTCTCCATATCCATGGGTTCTGCATCCATAGATTCAATCAACCAGGGATAGAAACATATTTAAAAAAAAAAAAAGTAATTGAAAAAACCATACAACAATAAAAAAATAGGAAATACAGTATAATAGTGATTTACATTTTATTAGGTGTTAGAAGTAGAGATGATTCGAAGTATACACGAGAATCTGCATAGATTATATGCAAATACTATGCCTTTGTATATCAGGGAATTGAGCATCAGTATATTTTGGTATCCTGGGAGTCCTGAAACCAATCCCCTATGGATACAGAGGAAGGAGCATACTTGAAACTACTTTGTAGTCTGCTTTTAACAACATTCTATACAAAAGTTATAATCTAGGAAACAAATAAGGAAGGGGCAATTATGCATTACCCTTCAAGTGATTTGCAGAAAAGTAGATTTACAGATACAGGCAGTGCATGCCTGTGTTTTGCCTATAAACCGCATAATAAAGTATGATAGGTAGATGAGAGGGCAGAGAAATTTACAATATTATGACCCTTTGCCAAGACGAAGCCAATGAAAAATAAATACAGTATCGGAAATCACAATTTACGTCACTGAACGCGTCATTGGATTCACAAAATTTTCCACTGCATTTAATTTTAAAAAAGTCCATTTTATGGTAAGGAATACTAGAATTGCAAATGTAACACAGACCTAATATGGCACGTGAGATGGAGAAGGTCCAATCCAGTGATATCTGTAGAATGAATGAATTAATGCATGTTTAAGGAAGGTGCTAATGGTGGTCACAGGCTTCCCTCATCAACCCCAACTTATAATTGCATTTTTAAATTTATAAACCATGAGCCAGTAATGGGAGACAGTTACGTAGATCCCCGGAGTCTCTCATAATAACAAATGTCTTTATATTTATAATTTTGTAATTCTGTGTGAAATCAGATTCAACATCATGGTATCATTTACTTATGGGAGGAATTCTTTGAGGAACTTGGAGAAAATGCACCTAAAAGCGCTTCTTCCTTAGGGCCCAACATGAATGCAATATGTTTGCATTCATTGTCGTCTGCATCCTGTGGATATGATAAAATGCTTTCCCCCAAACTCAGGACGCCCCATTCCATGATATATCATATTTGCTCATTCAAGAACAGGATTCAATATTAACGTTGGCCTTCTTTACTGCTCTTTAGCAAAGTGTTTTCAGCCAAGTATATTAAACTAGTCAGCTGCCCTTTTCCCCTGTCAGTAAAACAGCCAGTATCCTAAAATCACAGCTCATTTGTACCACATTGGCGTGAATATTCAGACTCCATTTGTCTCTAGCTCTTAGAGGCTGGTGTTAGAGTGGGTGATGGACATTTTGTTTTGAATTAGCAAAAGGGAGGAGGAAAGAAAAAATCCAAGTTACAAGTTTGAGCTAAAATATGTTTCAGGGAATGCAGCTCTGCCTTTTCCTCTAGGAAACGTCTATTAAAAAAAAAAAAAAAATCTAGATTTAATTTGGCACTAGATTGAGCCTGGGATACAGAGAATTGTAGGAAGGAAATTGTCTTAGGGTTTTTTTTTCCCCCTAGACTATTTGTTCTGCTTAAGTCCTATTAGAGTATTGTTGCACGGAGTGGCATGAGATGTTCACAACTTAATCTTGTTAGGCATCCTGCAGCAGAGTTCAGAAGCAGTTGAGTCTGTGTCCTGTAACTGTACAAATCCTATTAGAGTTGGAACCTTAGGAAAGGCTTGATAGTTTTTGGTTCAGAGCTAAATAGCACAATCATTCTTTTCTCTTGTGTACTCACGCGCGCTTATGGGAACAAAAGCCTGGAAAGGAGTTCTAGACAAGAGCTCCTGGCACCGTTGTGTGTTTTTCTCCCTGCTCTGTCCCCCTTCTCAGCACAGTCTTTCTCTGTCAATGGTCATGCCAGGCAGGAAGGTGTGTTTTTGTGGAGGTGCCTCTCAAGACCAGGTGCAATTCCCTGGCTGGGGAAACACGTTTATTTGGCAAGGTTACTAAAGCTGCACGTGGTGATGTTGGAATGTCCTCTACCCTCTTTACTATGAAGGTTTCCAGAATGCTGGGAGTCCTATGGGGTCTGTGACCTTGTGTCCCCTCAATCCTTAACCAAATCTGCACTGTGCCCAGGCTCATTGTGGATTTTTCTTGTCATATCTCATGACAAGGACCCTGAGAGCAGTCTCCTTGAGAGGAGACTCCCAGGCAAGGGAGTGGATTCCAGACCTTCTCCCATATAAGCCTAGTTCTACAGCTACTATCGAAAACCCACAGGAAGGAATCTTAGTTTAAGAAATATCCCTTCAGATCCTACTATAAAAAGCTTGGGGCCACCTGAACCAAAGGAGACTAAGGACTTTGTCAGGGTTTCCAGGGAGGCTCATTATGCAAAACTCAAGAAAAGAAGAAGAAAATAAAAACCCAAACTTCTCTTTCCACTCCATCTGGAACTTCAACTGACTCCAAAAATATTGACCCACAGTGGTTATAAAATCTCCCATTCGAAAACAAGGGCAAAGTCTTCGAAGTGCTTACAACTCAAAGCACTTCTTTTACATGCTCATAGGAAAATGATCCTTCTCTCCAAACCTGTGAGCTGATTGAAATTAATGAAACACAGTCGGGAGGCACCTATGTTGGCCACCGGCCATCATTCATTGGAAAACCCCAACTAGACCATTCATGGATTGCAAAGGGTTTCCTCTTGCTCTCCACATTTCTCATTTGATATACATAGCAATTTGCATAAAATCACTGACCCAGGTGTCACTGACATTTTGGGTACCTTCAAGAAAACGGGCATCTTTTTCCTGGCTACTCCAAGAACATAAAGAGGAAAGTGTGAAAGTGGGTTCTTGGAGATAGCTGGTGTCTCAATATGCATTTAAAATAACTGGGTGAGGTAGGGGAATAAAGAAATGCAGGAGGTGGCTTCCAGATCTCTGATAGCCTCTTCTGCTAATAATCAGAAAATCACCCTGAAGATCAAGGGTTTCTACTAAGGAAGGAGAACTAAGGGAGAGAGAAGAAAAATAAAGTAAAAGCAAGGAGAGAACTTAAAGGAAAAGAAATAACACTTTGGAAAATAAAAGAGAGATGAATAAATACCTTTACCCCTTTCATTTGCATCATGCTAGCAGAGCAAATTGGGAAATTCAGCCCAGGGGTAAATATGACTCCATGAGAAATGACATTTGATGGTGAGGCCTAGAGAGGGGAGGCTGGTAATGACTGTCAGGGGTCATGGCCTGGCCCCTCCACTCTCTGGTCTGGCAGGGAAACCCTAAAATACTGCCAAAGCTTATTCTGGTGAACAGGTGGAGTGGGACAATCAGCAGGGGACAATGGACAAAGGAGGAAGTTCAGGGAAAAAGAGGCACAGTCCTCCACCCCTATCTGGGGCCTTTACTGACTAAACAAGATGATGCTCTGTGACCACTGCACTGCAGCCACCTGACCCTGAAAACGACCTGCCCCTGTCTCTCTTTGGTCATTAAGGATTCTCATCCTGGCCTCCCCTTCTGTCCATTCTGATCAGCTCTGATTGGCTGATGAAGAAAATGGGACCAAAGGAAGTTTGTCTAGGATTCCCTGAGCAGGCAGCAGGGGAGTCGGACAATGACCATAGGTGGAGTTAGCAGGAAGGGAGCAAAGGTGGGTAGGGCTAGGCTCACAGGAATGGTTTGGGGCATAGCCCCCAAAAGACAGGACAGAGAAGGAACAAAATAGGTCCAAAAATGCAAGAAGAGAAAAAATAGACACACACATTAGCTCATCTACATGTTCTCACACAGCTTCATTAGAAGTATTGTGTAGTATTCTTCCTCTTGGATGGGTCCTTCTCCTATTATCTACCAGGAAAAGTTTCTATATACAATTTCTGATGGAATCTTTAAGTCACTGCTCCTCTCCCTCTACAGTCTTCCTTGGTGGCCTCATCCATTGACACACTGCTGCTTCCTGCCTGTAGGCGGTGACTGTGAACATCTCTGGTTCTCACCTGACCTTCAGACCTGCATATGCATTGTTTTCTAGACACATGCCCTTGCATGTCCCACAGGCTTTAAACTCAGTAAGTCCCTCTTGGATCCCCAAACACTATTCTCATGGAAAGGCCACCTTAACTGGGGCATGCTCGTGCTATTTACTGTTTCCTACCTCTTTGGGAGAAAGGTAACTCTCCTGCCATTAGTCAATCCCACCTTTCTTTCAATCTTTCTCCTCAGCCTTAACTTATTTCTACTTGTCTTGGGGGGCAGGAAGTGAGGAGAAAGCATCATTAATACTTATCCTTTGGAGACAGTCTTAAAGCAAATAAATTGTAGGTTCAGAGGCTGCATCTAATCCTCTTTCCATTCATTCATTCATTCATTCAGTCAGTCATTCATTTAACAAATATTACAAAGTATCTACTATATACAAAACCTCCTCTAGTGCTATGAGAGATATAAAAGGCACACTCTCTGATTTCAGAATTTATAGACTGTCATAAGGAAATGAGAGCTGTACACAAATGACTATAATACATTGTAGGAACTGCAAATGCTCTGAGAGTAATGTCATCGCTAAGGGAGTTCAGAAGGGGAGAATCAGAGGGAAGCCCATGTGCAATAAACAAAAAAATCAGCATATTAGGGAGAGAAAATGATGGCAGCAGCATTATGGACTGAATAGTATTTCCCCCAAATTCATACGTTGAAATCCTAACTTTCAGGACCTCAGAATGTAACCGCATTTGGAGATAAGTTCTTCAAAGAGCGATTAAGTTAAAATGAGGTCTTTAGGGTGGGCCTAATCCAATATGACTGGTGTTTTTACAAGAAGAGGAAATTTGGGCACAGAGAGAAAGACACCAGACAGGTATGTGCCTGGAGGGATGACCATGTGAAGACATAGGGAGAAGGTGGCCATCTGCAAGGAGGGCCTCGAGAAATCCACCATGCCAACACCTTGATCTCAGACTTCCAGCCTCCAGAATGGTGAGAAAAGAAATCTCGGTTGTTTAAGCCACCCAGTCTGTGGATTTTCACTATGGCAGCCTGAGAAAACTTGCAGTGGGGCAACAGATAGAATCTTGAAACAACAATTGCCTGAGTGGTGTGCTGAACTCCTGAAGAACTTTCCTACCTACTGGAGCCCCAAGCTCAGCAAAATTGTGAATGAGTGAAGTGTCCTTTGGTTTCTCCATCCTCTAAAGTGGAAGTCCCCTCTTTCACCTCCCTAGGTGGTCCTTGTTCTGGTAGAAGTTTTCTTCCCAGGTGAGAGAGATTTGTCGAAAGTGAGGGGTACTTAGTGCTCCTGAGATCACCAGTGTTTGCACAAAGGTGAGCTTATTCATCTTGGAAGGCTGACTCATGTTGTCTTTATTGATTCAAGTCACTAGCATTTTCACAAGAAGTGAGGACTTCATGATTTATCAGGACTGTTTTGTGAAAGATATTAATTACATTGCAGGAAACATTTAACAATAAAGCAAAAAAAAAAAAATCTGATTACAAAACAGGATACAAGACTTGATAGATCCTTCAAAACTTGATGGATTCTAACTGATTAATTAACTCGTAAGTAAAGTAGGAGGGCCATAGCAGAAAAACTGGTCTCTCACAGTGCATCTTGAGATGTAAGAATTTAGAATACCAGGCACAGAGACTGGGTAATTCCAAAGAGCAGAGCCCAAAGTATTAATAAAACATAAACTTTACTCACAGGTCAGCAATCAGATGTCTGAGCCTTCTGGTTGATCACCAATCCCTGTGGAATTTGATTTGATGATCTTGAAATGTTCCAATGATACCTGGAATAAAAGGAGGATGGAAACATAATTAAGTTGAATGAATTTTAGTTAATACAGACTATATATTTTCAAATATCATTTCTTCCTCAAGTACTGTTGTTAGAATCTAAAGGAAGAAATAAGCAGGGGTAGAAATAGCTATTGTGCATTTGCATTTTAAGGAAAATACAATTATTGCAGAGTCCATCTCAGAATTATTCGGAATAAATTATTCTGGAGAAAGAGGTATAGTTAAGACAAACCCGGGGACAGCATTTAATTGCCAAGTTTCTTTTTGCTGCTCGCAGTCCCCTCAGTATTTTTATTTTAAAATTTGAGAATGAATAAAGGCAAAGTGAAAGAAGAAAATGTTATAAGTGGAAAACTTTTTGGTCTATAGTGTCTGTGTATGTCCATGAACTATCTTGTTAGTGAGACAAAGACAGAAAGGCTTTTAAGAGAAAACATAAAATGAATGGCAGAATCACTAACAGTAGAGTTTGCTTTCAGATAATCTCTTTCCTTTCTATTTTCAGATTTAGGGTCTAAGGGCCAGAGTTACTAAAGCACCTCACTCCCTGTGTTAAGATCTTTCTCTCCCATCAGTTACCTTGCAACTTCAAATAGATGCCCGAGTGAACCATTCCTCACTTGAGCCCTTTAAGCCATAGCTTAAAGCAGTGCCTGACACACAGATGCTGGCTGCCCTGGCTCAGAAGCAGTTGCCAAAGGTCTCTGCAGGGAAAGCTGAGTCTAGACCGGAGGTAGTAAGGAAGGAAAAGGCCCAAGATGAAGGAAGACGGGAAGGGAGCTGGGCCCTGTTAGGCAAATGAGCCTGTCTTCCTCCCCGAGTCCCCATTGCAGCCAGTGGCAAACAGCCAGGGCCTAGTTATTGCTCCTTTGATTTAACCATCTCCTCAGGCATGGGGAGAAATGAGTTTTATATGAAAACATTTACTATGGGAGAACCAAGGTGTAATAAAAAGAAAGAAGTAATTTCTTCCCTCTTGATCAGATTTCTAGTCCTCTAAGTATAGTGATTTTCTTAGAACCCTCAGGTAACCTCTAGCAAAAGTCATTTAGTAGCATGAACAACTGTAACTAGCACCTTTCTAGTTAAACATTTCTAGAAAAACATTGCTAGCACATATTTACAGGAGACGGTTAATATCCTAATTTAAAATCTCTATTGCAAGTATTCTCAGAAAGATGGCAGGCTGGGCACGGTGGCTCACGCCTATAATCCCAGCACTTTGGGAGGCTGAGGCGGGTGAATCACAAGGTCAGGAGATTGAGACCATCCTGTGAATGGTGAAACCCCATCTCTACTAAAAATCCAAAAAAGTAGCTGGGCGTGGTGGAGCGTGCCTGTAGTCCCAGCTACTCGGGAGGCTGAGGCAGGATAATGGCGTGAACCCAGGAGGCGGAGCTTGCAGTGAGCTGAGGTTGCGCCATTGCACTCCAGCCTGGGCGACAGAGTGAGACTCCGTCTCAAAAACAAAACAAAACAAAACAAAAAACAAACAAACAAACAAACAAAAGATGGCATTTTCCAAATGGATACTAAGAGGCTGGTGGTGGGGAAGGAGGGGAGGATGTTATGATAACTTATTTCAACAGAGAATCATTGCAAAGGTTAAATTAGGGATCCTTTACAAAAATCAATAATTGTAAATAACTAATAAGAAGACCCAGATTTTCATTAATTTAAAATTTTATCTTACATGGTTGAATTAGGGTCTCTGATTTCAACATTATCATTTTATAAAACAATTCCTCAGTGACTTTTCATAATATGATTTGCTTTCATTACGGAAATAATAATAATAACTATTGTTTGTTAAGTATTTTTCAGTGATAGGTCTTGTGCTAAACACATTGCACACATTATTTCATTTGATGACTGTAACAACCTTGTAAAATACATATTCTTATCTTAGGATAAGCACTGAGAAGTTCCTTGGCTGAAGTCATTTGCCCAAATTCACCCCACTAGTGGTGAGGCCAGTATCAAAGCCAGGGCCTGACCCACCGTGCTGGGTGTATTTGGTGGATACAGGAGCACATTTGCTTGTTCACTGAGTGAGTCCTCTGCTGCAGGACACAGCACACAGTGATGTACAAGGGCTCTGCTTCCATGGAGCTTATGTACTGCTGGAGTTCAG
Source organism: Rhinopithecus bieti (assembly GCF_001698545.2). Taxonomy (NCBI): domain Eukaryota; kingdom Metazoa; phylum Chordata; class Mammalia; order Primates; family Cercopithecidae; genus Rhinopithecus; species Rhinopithecus bieti. The sequence goes on along the minus strand of NW_016808908.1, from coordinate 289,954 downwards.
ACAACACACATTTCTGATGGTGAGCAAATAAAAACAGCAGGATGTAAAGAAGTTCACTGAGGGTCCCTGGAGGTTGGTTGGTGAGGGATAGTCTCTCTGAACAGGAGACATCTAGACTAAAAACACATTTCTAGGAAGAAGCCCCCACTGTAAAGATCTGAGGGAAGCATGTTCCAGGCAGAGCCCTTGAGAAGCCTGGTGTGAGGCTTTTATGAGATGGCTGTGTGCTCTGGGATCGTGAAACTCTTCCAAGTTACTTAGTCCATGTGAGATTCAGCCTCATATGTCTGTTCGTAGAGTACACAATGCTGAAAGATGTGCTGGACAGAGGGTCTTACCAAAAAACGATCCCCACTGGGCTGCCCTTGCTGGAAAGCATGAGGATCTGTCCCTGCCCAGAGATGAAAGTGCCAAAGAAGCACATGGTCACCTTTTTATCCAGTGCCCAGAGGAATGGAGGTTCCCCACTCCCTTTTTTGCTTGGTAGACTTCAAGAGAGCTGTGTTCTACAGGCTTGCACGAGCTCCTTTCATACATTACAGGATAAGGCAGATCATTTCTTAATAGCAGACAGAAAAATGAAAAGCTACAGGACATAATCCTTAAAATGGGAAAGGAATGGCAAGTAGCTATTTCAATCATAGTTGGCAGGAAGTCACATAATTTGTGGGGATGGAAATTAAAATAAAATATTTAAAAATAGATTGATACGTTTTAGTCAGAATGAGTCAGTAATAATGAAACATTATTAATTGTCTCTGCTTTGCATTTATAGTTAAACATGGGAGCTAGGAGTATGTTAGAAGAAAAGAAATACATGATCTTGGGAATTTGGGTCATTTAAATAAATACTAACAAGTGAATTGCCCTTGAAAATGTCATTTAACCACTCAGTTCCTTCATCTGTAACATGAAGTATTTGGGATAGATTTGCAACAGTACTTCGATTCATCTTTTCACGAAAAAAAAAGTATTGTGTATGTGAATGACCTTGATGTCATTTTGAATAAAACAAGTTCAACCAAGTTCCCCCTTCTCAGCATCTAACAGGGTGCTCAGAGAAGAGTATTACTTTTCAAGTCCACCTACCCCTACTCCTTCTCTATTATTTCTAAGAGATGAGTGCATTTTATAACTCTAAGAGAAATGATAATATATTACATAATAATATGTATAATTTATTGAATGCCTACTATTTGCAAGGTACTTGATATCTGTTCTTTCATTTAATCTTCACAAGAAAACTGTGAAACTAGTTGTTTTTTATTATTCCCACTTGGAAGTAAGATTCATTGTCACATAGTTAATAAATGACCAAGTTAGAATTAAAACCCAGATTTGTTTTATTCCGAAGCTCCTTCCATGACTGGATACATGAAGCAGCCATAGCTGCCAACATTGACATTTTCTTTTACTTTTTTTGAGTTCTATACAACATTTTTCTTTAAATGTTTTGGAGGAGATTGTTGATGAGTTTTTGGAATGCAGCTACACTGACGTAGGTATCTGCCTAAATGGAATACCTTGTGGCAGTCCAGTGCTTTCATTGAGAACAACTAGAAACTCTGGATAATATTCCACAAAACCAATATTAATCTGGAGGCATCCCAGAACCGTTGTGGTAACCAGGACTTGAGGGGCCAACATCTTAGAGAGAAGGAAGGCCTGGAAAAGTAATCTCACATTCAGTGATTTCCCCCTCAAGGAATTTGGTGTACTGAAGATACAAAGGACAAGAGGATACAAGAGAGAAACTAAGTGGAACATTTCTGAGAAGCAGAGCAGAGTCTTAGCAGTCTGTGGAGCTGAGTAGAAAACAACTTTAAGTGCAAGAGGGAAGGACCATTCTGGGGTGACAGAGCTGTGCTATATCTTATTCATGGTGATTGTTATGTAAGTACATGCACTCGTCAAAACTTGCAGAACTGTACACTGAAAAGAGTAAATTTTACTGTATGCAGATTACACTGTGATAAATGGTCTTGGATACAACCTTAGTTCCCTTGGAGAGTTCAGCCACGGAGAGGGAGCAAACCAGAGGTTGAAGGAGTCATGCAAAATGGAAGAGGAGTTTGTAGGTCAGCTCAGCCCTGTTTCACTGAAGAGAACTTTCCCAACTCTATCGAAACAACCAGAAGGTAAGACAATCCCTATCTGTAGGAAAGTAACATCATCTCACACCTAAATGAATATCTATATGGAAAAAGGAAAATCAAAACTTGACCTCTATTTAGCATCATTCCCACAAATTCTTTCAGATTGATTGTAGATCTAAATGTGAAAACTTACACATTTGGGCTTTCAGAAAAAAAAAAATCTCCATGATTTTGGGATAGGCAAAGATTTTGTAAACAGGACATAAAATAAAAGCTTGTGTTGCATTAAAACTAAAATCATAAAAGAGTGACGATGCAAGCCATAGATTAAGAAAATAATATTAGCAATATGGATGACAAAGAACTTGTATCCGGAATATATAAACAATTTCCACACATCAAAAAGAAAAAGATGGATGATCTAATAGAGAAATAAGTAACGATTTCAACAGGCATTTCACAAAAGAAGATATTTAAAATTGCCAACAACTAAAAAATAAATTAGCCAGGTGTGGTGGTGCATGCCTATAGTCTCAGCTACCTGGGAGGCTGAGGTGGGAGGATCTCTTGAGCCAGGGAGGTCAAGGCCACAGTATGCCACGATCGTGACAGTGCACTCCAGCCTGTGACAGAGAGAGACCTTGTCTCAAAACAAAACAAAACAAAAGACAAAAAAGTCAACAAGCATATGAAAAAGTGCTCAACCTCATTAATCATTAGAAAAATTCAAATTGAAACTTATGATGGACTAAAGCTCATGCCACTAGAATAGCTAAAATTTAAAAGACATAAATCAAAATGTTAGTGAGCAACTGAAATGCTCATGCACTGCTGTGGGAATATAAATTGGCAAAATCACTTGGGAAAAAGATTTGGCAGCACGTGCTAAAGCTGAATATTTGTATACCCTGTGACCCAGAGATCTTACTCATAGGCGTATATACAACAAAAATCCATGCATATATTCACCAGAAGACATGAACTTGAATGTTCATAGCAGTGCTATTAGTAATAGCCAAGAAATGGAAACAACCTCAATGTCTATCAACAGCAAAATGGATAAATCGTGGGAGGTAAACAGTGAAACCCTATATAGGAATTAGAATGATCTAAGTGTTGTTCAGGCAATCAATCTCAGAATCATAATGTAAACAACACAACAAAAAATTACTGTATGATTTCATTAATATAAAAACCGAAGCCCAGACAAAATTGATATTTCATGTTAGAAATCAGAATAATGGTTATCATGAGGTAGCGGCTGGGTGGGGGAAGGCATGACTCTGAAGGAACATTTGGGGGGCTTCTGAGTGCAAGTAGTATTCTGTTTTGTGATCTGGATGCTGACTACTCAGTTGTGTTCATTCTGTGAAAGTCCATCATTCTGTACAATTATAAATTGTGCACTTCTCTATATGTTATACATCATTAACAAGATTATTTTTAGAACATGTGAATAGAAAAAGGTGAAGCTTTAGTCTGGAAAGATGACAACTCAAGGGAATTTATGAGCTCAAAATATATAAAATCATGAAGGTTCACTATCTCTGGTCATATATTGTACCAGTAGGAAAATAAAATAGTAAAAAGAAAGACAAACAATGAGAGAAAACAATAAGATAATACAAATCAATGTACTCTGCAGGGGGAGAATTGTAGTTGGGAAGGCTGGGATCAATTTGGTCAGTTATTTCTAAATTAAAAGTCAACACTGGATTATTTACCAATGACTTAGTGAACTTTCCATATATATTTTTTGGCTTACCATATCTTAGAAGGGAAATATTGAATGTTTTTGCAAGTGGCCCATACCAAGGCAATCCAAATACAGGGACTACTTATCATCTTAAGAATGCCATGAAATTTCACCATCCATCCAACCCCTTGCTTAGTATCCACTGTTTCTCCTCCTCACTTTTAACCACCCACCTTCCCCACATTATTTCTTGTAGCTCTTTTGAACATCAAGCCCTTGAACAATGTTGCCTCTTTATTTCTTAAAATTGTATGTTTCCATTTCAGATTTTGCCTATGTATCTTGAACAAATTCATTTACAATATGCTTGTATTTTAGTGTATAGGTTTATGTCAGTATGAGATTCTCTTGATTTTTATGGGATATGTTTTCTGTGTTATTAAGGAATTATGCATATGGAAATGTATACAGATATTTGTATAAATGAGTAGATAAGAGGGACGAGATGTATTAATATGATAATATGTTAGGAATTTAGCTACCAAACAGGCTAAAGTGGGAAATTAAGGAAATTGTTCTTATAATTAAAGAAAAAGTCAATTATTCAGTGAAAGTCAGAATTCTTGTGGCATTCTGTAGCAAACAGATTTATTGGATTGCAGACAAAGCTTTAAATCATTCAGTTGGATTGAAAATAGATCTTTCCCATTAAAACAGCATGGAGTTGTAAGACTGACTATGGGGTCACATAGAACTCTACACTTAATAACCTAAGAGAAACTCTTTAAAAAAAGATACCTAACAGGTATCAGCTACTTCAATTTTAAAATGAGGATAGTAATAACTACCTTGAAGGATTTTTTCCTTCTTCCATTGTACTTGGTTAATGCCTCTATGGTAGCATTGCATGAGTATGGGCTTCCCAATGGTAAGGGCATGGTCTTATCAATCACTCCATACCAAGCATTTAGCATGTTCTCTGGCATATATCATATGCTTCCTAAAAGTCTGTTATTGGCCGGGCGCGGTGGCTCAAGCCTGTAATCCCAGCACTTGGGGAGGCCGAGACGGGCGGATCACGAGGTCAGGAGATCGAGACCATCCTGGCTAACAAGGTGAAACCCCGTCTCTACTAAAACTACAAAAAACTAGCCGGGCGAGGTGGCGGCGCCTGTAGTCCCAGCTACCCGGGAGGCTGAGGCAAGAGAAGGGCGTGAACCCGGAAGGCGGAGCTTGCAGTGAGCTGAGATCCGGCCACAGCACTCCAGCCTGGGTGAGAGAGCGAGATACCGTCTTAAAAAAAAAAAAAAAAAAAAAGTCTGTTATTGGCTGGATGCATTGGCTCACGCCTATAATCCCAGCACTTTGGGAGGCCAAGGCGGGCAGATCACAGGGTCAGGAGTTTAAGACCAGTCTGGCCAACACAGTGAAACCCCGTCTCTACTAAAAATACAAAAAAAAAAAAAAAAAAATTAGCCAGTGTGGTGGTGTGCTCCTGTAATCCCATCTACTTGGGAGGCTGAGGCAAGAGAATCGTGTGAACCTGGGAGACAGAGGTTGCAGTGAGCCAAGATCGCACCATTGCACTCCAGCTTGGGAGACAGAGCAAGACTCAGTCTCAGAAAAAAGAAAGGAATGAAAGAAAAAAGTGTGTTGTTGAGTGATGATTGAGATAACACATAAAGTGCCCAGCATTGAACCTAGAGTGCTCTTGACCCTTCATGAATATTATCAGCTCCTTTCTCTGCCTTCTTCTTTGTTATTCTGCATCTAGAAAGTAGAATGACTCAATTCCTAGCTTATTTCTATACCATCAGGTCCCAAGACTAGGAAGCTACCCAGGGAAATTTTGCTGAGTTCTTCTTAAAATTTTATGGAGTGCAAAGGATATAGCTTAGATGTATGTTCTCAGAGGAGCCAATTTTGTAATACTATGAAAAAAAACCCCACCAGATCTTATCCTGTTCTATAATAGTACAAAAGATGGGCTTTGAGATCTTAAAATGGTGCCTAATCACAGGTGCCTTTTCTCCTTTCTCTTGGACAATCATTTAATGAAGAGTAATCTGCGATGCTATTTGCATCATCCGAGATCTTTCAGTTGTTAATAGAAGAATGAGGGTGGATTTTTACAGGCAAGATGATTTCTGATTGGAGAAGCATTGAGAATGTATCCATGAAGGTCAAATGTTTATTTTTAAGCTTCATAAAGAGTTCTGTACTTGTCTGAAGCAAATAGGAAAGAGAAAGTCATTTGTGGTCTTATGAAATTTCTGAACTTCTCATGGGAAAGTAGCTGACGTCAGTGTTTGATAAGTTTCCCGTGGCTACAGGCATACGAGAAAAATGTATCTCTCTTCACAGAGTCATGGTGTACCTGAAGTTTAAACTGGGTATAACTACCACTCATCATGAAAGACCTAGTGTAGATAATAAAAAGTCCAAAGTTTGTGGAAAGGCAGTGGCAGTTGTTTCTCTTGTCTTAATCATCGTAATCATCACCACTGCCACTACCACTGTCATCATTATCAACAAGCACTGACTGTTGTTTGTGAGGCGTGATGTTAAGTCACCTAGGTTTCAGCAAGTGGTAAGAAATGGTGCACTAAATTTTTATGTATATTAAATTTTCCAATGGATACAGTCTTCCGGTTCTCTTCTTCTACCTATGTGCCTGTGTGTGGCTTCCTAAATAAATAGAGCTTGTTGAAGAGAAGCAACTATGAAGATTAGAACCCTCATGGTTGAGGAGGCAAAGCTGAGGAAACAGTATGGACATCTGTGCAAAGGTAAGAGTCATATCATTTATCTTTTTTTTTTTCTTTTTTTTTTGAGATGAAGTCTCACTCTGTCACCAGGCCGGAGTACAGTAGCATGATCTCAGCTCACCAATTCAACCTCTGCCTCCCAGGTTCAAGTGATTCTCCTGCTTCAGCTTCCTGAGTAGCTGGGATTACAGGCGCCCACCACCACACCTAGCTAATTTTTGTATTTTTAGTAGAGACGGGGTTTCACCATGTTGGCCAGGCTGGTCTCGAACTCCTAACTCAGGTGATCCGCCCGACTCGGCCTCCCAAATTTCTGGGATTACAGGTGTGAGCCACCTTGCCCAGCCTCATTTATCTGTTATCTGTAGAATTTAGCACAGCCTCCAGCATATAGGGTAAATTTAATAATTTCCAGTTTGACAAAATTGAACCAATTTAATTCTATTATACTCAATTTTTGACAGTCTTATCAATAAAGGTTGTACTTAAAAATTTTTGATATTCACAAAGAAGGAGTGTCTCAAGTCAATACCTTCTAGTTCAGGCTACACGTTATCAAAGCGATCAGATTATCTATTATGCAGTTAAGTCAACTCTGAAAAATTTAGGCACACTTTATTGATGTAATAAATACATTTCATGTTCCTATTTCTAATATGTTCTTGTTTGTTTAAAGTATGCTTAAAACTTTTTCTAATGTTAAACTACTGATTGAAATCTAACCACCTAAGGACAGGGCCATATATTTCCTTTATGGCCAGTTGCTTAAGGTAAGCAAAAAACAAAGCAAAATAACACCCTAAGTGGAAATATCCTGTTCCTCTTTCCCACGTTCTAACCAACTGGCATTGCCCACCTCTCCTCTTTGCCACAGAGCTGTGGGGTAAGACCTAATCCAGAACCTTGAGCTCAGTCAGTGGCAAGCATGAAACGCTGACAGAGAGAATCTGGGCAGCAGCAGGACACAGGGCTCAGGTCAGGATCTAGAATCACCTTGTCTACCCTTGCAACCAAAAGCAAAACCATCAGTATCTGTAGCCTTAAAAAAATTCACTAGATGTCATTCCTCAGCATTTTAAAGAAAGGCAGGCAGTACTTTATCTCTTTGCACATTCAACTGAAAGAGTAACTAGTGAAGGCTGCAAGCCCATAGATTAGATACAGAGGCCTTTGCACTAGAAAACTGGTAAAATATCACACTCATTCTGTCTGTTCATCATCACCCAGATATCCATCTGCTAATGTCTAGGAAGTTGTGGACATCGGCAAACACAGCAAAATAACAATGCACAGGGGACCATTTTGTGCACAGGGCCCTGGGAAGGGCCAGTGGAATTCCTCTGATCAGTCTCCTTTTGACTTTTTCCCATAGACCTTATTCCTGCACTGAAATGTCTGGAATGTTTGGTAGGGATGAAGTGGGTTGGTCACAGGGCAATTATGCTTCTATCATCAATCAGATCAGCCATTTGTGGGCTGATTTCCAAGTGCCTAGTGACATCACAAATGGGTTAAGAATGCAAATACATAGCACTTTTACAGTAAACAGGGCTTTCATATCCCTATTCTTAAATGATTTTCATAGCAACCCTGGAGGTAAGACAAGCATTATTGGCAACATTTTATAAATAAGACCTAGAAAGGCCTAGAGAGGTTAAATGGTTTACCCAAGGCTTCTTAGCTAGTTATGGGAGGAGCTGGTTCCCCAAATCTGTTCTTTTTGTAGACCACCATTCTGCCTGTGTTTGATTAGTTAACAACCGAGTTCATTAAGCAGGAGCTGGTTATTTTTTATTTTAGGATAAATCAATCACTACATCTGCTTTTAGACATCGGAAGAATCTACTGCTTGATTTTTTTTTTTTTTTGAGATGGAGTCTCGCTCTGTCACCCAGGCTGGAGTGCAGTGGCACCATCTTGGCTCACTGCAAGCTCCACCTCCGGGGTTCACACCATTCTCCTGCCTCAGCCTCCTGAGTAGCTGGGACTACAGGCACCCGCCACCACGCCTGGCTAACTTTGTATTTAGAGATGGGGTTTCACCGTGTTAGCCAGGATGGTCTCGATCTCCTGACCTCGTGATCCGCCCGTCTCGGCCTCCCAAAGTGCTGGGATTACAGGCTTGAGCCACCGCGCCTGGCCTACTGCTTGATTTCTAACTGCTATCATGGGCTAAACAGTTTTCAAATAATTATCTCAAGAACTGATCCTTTGTGGCCCTTGCAATCTGGCTTGTCTTTGCAGTAATTACACAGCAAAGAAAGTATAACAAGCAATAAATACTTCAAGCAACCGTCCTAATCTCAAAGCATTTGAATATCAAAATAGATCTTCCGTCAGGTATGGTGGCCCACCACAGCGGCTTTCTGTGTGGGGTTCTCATCACAGTATTGTTGCTACTCCGATGTGACATCAAAATGTGAGGTTTCATGTGATTTACTTTTTAAAATATTAGGAAGGATTCAAAGCTATCCATATAAACCCATTCAACTGGATTCTAGGCATCTTTCTTCAGTGGAAGAAAAAGGCCTATTTGTCTTCCTCTAAGTGGGTCTTTTCTGTGAATATCATTCCTCATATGGGGGAAAAGTTTGAGATTTTCTCTTCTACTATTCGTATCTCATGAGACAAAAAGTTAGGCCCACCTTGGGATTCTATTTCCAGTTATTAAATGGGAGTTGCTAAGGAGACAGCAGAGATGGAGAGAGACAAGATCACTGTCCTCAGAGGGCTGACACTCTAGTGGGCAAATAAATATTAAATTACTTATGTCATATTCATTTCTGTATCCCCAGTGTCTAGCATAGCTCTGAGCACATAGCAGTTTCTCAATAAATGTGGGTTAAGTGAATAAATGAGGTCTCCAGAAGCTCAATCTCTTTCACTTCTAAATCTTGATGAAAACATCATTCTCCAGTGCCCTTCTTCCCAGGGCTACACTGAAAACTCATACAAGGTGGACAATGAGAATCTCACGGAAGAATAGTACTGATGTTTTTATTGGTAATACATTAGCTGGTTGATGGTAATGTGGACAGTATCAAACTTCAGCCTTATATGGCCACAAAATTAAACCCAAGCTGCTATCTTTTTTAAAATGTGGAATTTTAACCAGATGAAGGATGACGTGCAGATACAGATGGGTTAATGAAACCCATTTCTACACTGATAAAATATTTCATATTGAACATCCCATAATGTTTATCTCCAAAGGATAGTATTTTTTAAACATAGCAATGCTTCCATTCATATGCCAAAAAAATCCCCCAAAAACCAGAAGTTTCACTGGGTTCAACATTTATAGCTAAGTGGATTGAATTAAGTGAAAAAGATAAATTAATTCAATAAAAATTTTTGGCAGTTGCCACCAAATAACTGTTGGGGAGCTCTCGGTCTCTGTTGAAATGACAATTCTGGCATTATGCAGACACAATTATAGGCTATATAGAGCTGATAAGCTTAAGTATAAAACATGTCTTGCAGCTTCATAAGGAAAAGTTCTAAAACATACTGTCCAGAGACAAGACAATAATTCTTATTTATCTGGCATATAAAGAGGTGATTGTGACAAATTACTTTTAAAGGGTTAAAAAACAACTGTGAATGACTTAAAATAACTAAGCTTACACACAAATGCCATTCCAGAACCTTGAGCAGAGCTATAACTACATTATGTGGAATACACTAGAAGAGCGAAGGAGGAAACAAAAAAAGGAAAAACCTTAAACTTAGCCAGAATTTAAATGATATTGAGGCTGCACAGATACTTAGGTTGTTTTGTGAGTGTATTTCTCCCGCTGTCTGTCTGTGTTCCTTCATTTCCTGATGTGGCTTAAAAGAAAAACCTCAGAGACGAAAATCAAAACTGCCCTTACTATGTTCTTAGGCTGCTTGAACCCAAACAAGGGAAATCCAGGAGTGTGGGAACTTGATCATAAGATCCATGAATGAGCAATCACATTTTCACACCACTTTATACCCCACAGTTTCTCAGGCAGTACTTCACAATTATTCATTGCTGGTTTTCAGGACTGCTTTTATTTCTATTCCATTCTACTGAAAAAGGTCCCAAATTGTTACATGTAGTCAGTTATGAGCGGAGAGCAGGAGAGGGCTCTCCCACCACCCACTAGAAATGTCAGGTGATGTTTGGCAATTATCCCTTTGCCTCTCTAAAAATGATAATTCACAGCAGCCAGAAAGAGACAATCTCCTGATGGTCCATACCTGTTAATATTTAAAGTGTTAACTGAATGCAGACCCCAGAGAGAAACAGCTTCCTGGAAATGCATATTAGGAGACAAAAATGACGAACTAAGAGCTCCTGGGTACTCTCTACCGGAAGAAGGAAGAAAACCGCAGATGGGCATGTGTCTAACTCCCTAAAATCACTGCATGTGCGCATTTCTCAAGAGTAAGAAGGGCTCTGCGCATGCCCACCTTAAGGAAGATCATGGGGAAAAGGCAAGCTTATAAAAGTCCTGGGATCACGGTTAAACAGGACACTTGACCTTCTCTCTTTAACACTCACGTGCCTGCTTGAATCTCTTCCAAATGCACCTTTCTTTCCTGTTCTAAAGCTTTTTAAAATAAACTTCCACTCTTGCTCTGAAACTTGCCTCTATCTCTTTTTCTGCTTTACATGCCCCTCAGTTGAATTCTTTCTTCTGAGGAGGCAAGGACTGAAGTTGCTGTGGACCCCTATGGATTCGCTGCCGGTAACTCGCAGATAACTCTGATCTCTTCCACTAACAAAAATCATCAAATCTGTAGAAGTTATGCCATCTTTGAGTGCTATATAGATATACATTTTATTATAGAAAGTATGCAAATATGCATTTTATTATAGGAAATACAGAAATTATGCAGAAGCCAGGTGCAGTGGCTCATGCCTGTAATCGCAACACTTTGGGAGGCCAAGGCAGGTGAATCACAAGGTCAGGAGTTCAAGACCAGCCTGGCCAAGATGGTGAAACCCCCGTCTCTACTAAAAATACAAAAAAAATAGCCAGGCTTGGTGATGGGCACCTGTAATCCCAGCTACTCAGGAGGCTGAGGCAGAGAATTGCTTGAACCTAGGAGGTGGAGGTTGCAGTGAGCCGAGATCATGCCACCGCACTCCAGCCTGGGCAACAGAGCGAGACTCCGTTTCAAAAAAAAAGAAAGAAAGAAATTATGCAGAAAATAATTATAAAGTCTCTTTTTCATCCTTCCCACCATGAGATTACTTTAAAGTTTCAATATATTTCCTTCCAGTCTTTCTTTTCAACAAACATAAGATTTATTTTAAAAACAAATGTGATGTTATGCACTCAGTTTTTTCACTTATCATATTATACATATTTTACACAATTTTAAAATATGATTGATAACTTTACAGTTATATGTAATCATTCCCTTATCACTGGACATTGAGAGTATTTCAGGTTTGGGCTATTATAAGTAGTGCTGTGATGGACATTTTTGTACATAAATCTTGATCACTAAATATCACTTTGTTTTTGCATTACTAAGTAATTTAGAGCTTAGTACTCTACCAATGGCTCTCAGGGGAATCAAATTGATCACACTTTCTTTCTGTGAATTCTCCTTGTTTCCACATACACCACTGGAGAAGTTGGAACATTTGTAGTTGAGTTACAGCAAATAACAGGAAGACAAAATGGTAAAGACTTCTATTGTCATTATTCACTGCCAATATTATAGAAGCACCCCCCCCAAAAAAATATTGCCTTTAAAGATCTGGTTTGAGATCATATCCTTCGCAAGGACATGGATGGAGTTGGTGGCCATTGTCCTTAGCAAACTAATGCAGGAACAGAAAACTGAAGACTGCTTGTTCTCACTTATAAGTGGGAGCTAAATGATGAGAACACATGGACACATAGAGGGGAACAACACACACTGGGGCCTATTGGAGGGCTGAGGGTGGGAGGGGAGAAGGGATTAGGAAAAACAACTAATGGGTACTAGGCTTAATACCTGGGTGATGAAATAATCTGTATAACAAACACTCATGACACACATTTACCTGTGTAACAAACCTGCACATCCTGCACATGTACCCCTGAACTTAAAAAATTAAAGAAATTAAAGATCTAGTTTTTAAGATCGACTGATGCCTTGATAAATGAGATAATCCAAAGGTGTAGCAAATTAAATTATTAAAATCAATTGCATTATATGTAGACACACACAGAGGAAGGGTGAAGAGAGAATAAATTCTAGGAGTGAGATAACCCACATCATAGTAGAGCCTCTGGTGGTTTGAGAAAGTCTGTTAAGGAAATAACAACAGTGGATTTAATGCTTAGGGTGCAAGCATTCTGAAGACGGGTGTTAAGCTTTATAATTTTGTTTCCTCTCTGTAAATCACAAAAAGTTCCACCACTACTCCCCCACCATGTTTTTTGTTTTTTTTCCCCCCTCAGCAAACAGGATAGAACTGAACATAGTCCATGTTTCCCAAGTTTTTCCCATCTTAGCAAATGACACCAATATTTACCTGGTTGCTTAAGCTCTGAACTTGGGAATCATTTCCTACACTTCCTCCTTCCTCATCTACCCTTACTCCCTCTACAGTAAATGACTAAATCCAGGTGATTCTCCCTTCAGGATATTTGCCGAAAATGGTCCATTTATCTTCATTATTGTTGCTGTCACTCAAATCCAAGCCACCATCATCTCATCTGGACCCTTCCAAGAGCCTCCCAACTGGTCTTTCTGTTCTAATCTTCCAGCCATCTGCAAACAATTACCTTTTTAAAAACATAAATCTAATCATGTCACTGCCCTGCTTAAAACATTTCAGTAGCTTTATAGTGCATCTAGAATACAGATCCAACTCTTCCCGTGGCCTACAATGTCATGTATGATCTAGCCCAGCCTGCCTCTCCAGCTTCCTCTTGTGCCTCTCTCTTGTGATCCAGTCACACAAGCTTGCTTTCAATTTCTTGCATGGATCTAGAGCTTACTGGCCACAGAGACCAGAAATGAGTCCCTCACCATTATCTAATGACAAAGGCATACTTCTTACTTAGATAATTCTTAGCCTTTCTTAAACCCACAAAGTAAAAATTGGAATAGTATTAAATAATTGCGACACCCTGAAAACACCAATTTTTGTGTTACAGTACAATTAGATGATAACGTTTTCAAGTATCCTATCCATTTATTGCCAAGGTATTGTAAATTAAAATTTGTTGCATTAGACATATAGATTTTTAAGATTTTACTTCCATGTCATTCCCTGTTATAAGTCTCTGCTCTTTGTCTTCATGCACAATCACAATTCTCAATGATATTTATGTTTGAGTACTTATGTATTTAATATCTGTCTTTTCTACTAGACTGAAATCTCCATGAGGATGTATCTATTGTGTTTACTAATGATTCCTCAGCACTTTGCAGTTGCCTGCCATTTAGTAGTCACTCAATAAATATACATGGAATGAATGAATGGCCAACATGTATCTTGAAATAAAAATATTTCAAAAGAGTAACGATAAGTTGGGGGGGAGCTTTATAGATTTATCATCTATTTGCAAAGATGAGAATTAAGAGCTCCTAATTGAGAGCTTGGCACTTGCTAATATTCTGAGTAACTCAATATTCTGAATAAAGGAATGGATATATGAATGAATAATTATTAGCTGTCAAAGCAGAATAAGATAAATCTAAATGAAAAGCAGATAACTGTATCAGAGTTACAGTAATAGCGGAAAAAAAGCTATTTTTTCTGCTGCTACTTTTCTTCAAGTGTTGTAGTTTGAAAGACAGAAGGCCCATAATACGCTTTTTTGGTAATAGTTGAATCATGCATTATCTCATTGGATTTTCCTAAGAATCCTATGATATAGGTAGTATATCATCCCCCATTTGACAAACAATGAAATTAAGCCCAGTGTCTAGGATTACTCAGAATGTAGTGAATCCAGAGCTTAAATGCTGGTTTTCTAACCCACAAGATTAAGCAACGAGAACAACATTGGACAATTATGGAACAGATGATGCAATTTTGTTCTGATTTCCTCATATCTGTGTTAAGGTTGGCTGGGCTTTTTAAAAATAGATAGAGTCTTTCAGTAAGAAGTAAGCAAATATCCAAATCTCTCTAAGTCTTCTAGCTTAAAATCTGACTTTGGTCTAGCTGCAATTCTGAATTCTTTTGGATCAGTGAATTTTATTTTCTTTCCAGCCATATTTAAAAATATACTCTGAGCCACATTTGTCTCTATTCCTTTTAAACCAGCGAGAAAATGCTCTCAAGAAAACTGCCTCGGTGCAGAAGACCTACTCATACACCAGCCACGACATTGGCTTATTTCCATATAACCTAATATGGTTAAGAAAATGTTTGACTGGAACAGAGTGAGGATTGCCAAACTTAACAACTTTTTAGTAAGAAAAGTGCCACAGAGTCCTCTGTTTAGACATAGTGTGATTTCAGTTCACATGCAGTGCTTATTCGTTCACATCAACGAAACCGAAGCTGTATTTCTATGCAGTAACAAAAACCAGACACCTGCCCCCTTTGCCCAGTCTCAGGCAAGATGAATAAATACAAGCTTCTCAGAAAGGCTTTTGGTGATAGTCTATTAAATATGTTGCCCTTGTTGGGTTATAAAAACTAAGGGACCTGGGGATACGCAATTCAGATTCTGGAGAAGGTCCTCAGAGTTTGTGTTAAATCCGGTAGATTTAAACAGAAGAATGAATGAAAGGAAAGTCATCTCCTCTATCTGAACCTCAGTCCATCATGGACCTTCCATCGCTTTCCCCAAATAACACCTTTGACTGACATTTCTATTTATTCTGACTCCCAGCACTCTGATAAATTTGGAATATCATGTGATCTGATATGGTCCTCACTCTTTCCTGTGCCTGGGTCATTGCCATTGTCATCTGGCCAAGTCCTGAAAGGTATTTAAAGTCAGGCAGATCCGGGTTTGAATTCTGGATTGTGCCACTTTCTTGCTGGTTGACTTTGGCAAATTGTCTATTTGCTCCATTGAAAAGTGGAGAATGCCTACCTTGCATGGTTGTTGTGAGAATGAAATGGGGTAATGTGTATGACAGTATAGAACCTGGTATGGAGAAAAAGCTCAGCAAATGGCAAAAAATGCCCGTTTTCTGCTTTTACTCTCTTCCTAATCTCACTACGTTCTGGAAAATAGTGCTGGATTCATTTTCCCAACTAAGAATGTAGCAAATGAACACCCGTTGACTCCTGCCATTGTCCTGATCCATTGAGATAGGGAGATCTGCCTAAGATTTCAACCTGGGCCAAGTTAAAGAAAAAATAATGTCAAAACTTCTGTTGCTTCTTAGAGTTACTAAAGGCATAAGCCCAGGGTAGATAACTATTATATTTTGTTTACATAAATATCCTGACCTTGCTTTGTGGTTGTAAATGTTGAATGGTCCTGTCCACCCCAAAATCACATGGGAGAGAATTAAGGCAAAGAGCTAAAGAGCTATTTGTTTTTCTCAAATTAAAATATTTAATTTTGAGCTGGGATCCAGTGTGGGCTGCACTTTAATGCCCTTCTATCACCATAAACCATTCATCAAACTCTGTTAAATGCAGCAGCTTTGTGGGAATGAAGAAAAAAAGAACTTTTCCATGCTCAGACTTAAGCCGGTAGAGGTTGGACTGAGGCTGTAAATGTGTGACCAGAATTTGGAGCAGGAGGTGACAAAAATATAAGGCATCCCACCACCTTATCTCTTTCTTGGGGAGTCTCTGAAATATTGAGATGAAGGCCCCAATTATTTTATTTGGATCTGAAATGAAAGAATAATCCAGGAACAATTTGGGCATATCCAGGTTTCATACTTAGGAACAATGAACCAACAATACAAAACCAATATTATCAGTAAAATGCCTGTTATCCTGATTAGGGAATCCAGGCAACAGTATTGGTGGTAAAAGACCTCAATTTTAAGTCATGGTGACACTACTAACTTCCTTTGTGACCTCAGGCAAGTCACAAACTCTGCAGGTTGGATCTTCTAAACTGTAAAAATTTGAAGAATAGACTAGAAAAGCTCTGGTGTGTGTTGATTAGGTGGGTTGGAGTACTTAGGAGATGCTTCAGAAAGATGATTGGCACTTAAAGAGTTAAGATTTGGATAACTAGAAAGGAGGTGTGAGAATATTTCAAACATGAGGAAGGAGCAACGTCAGCAGAACAGCAATACATCAGTTGTGGTCATGGGCAGCTGTGGTCGTGGGAGAGTACATTCAAAAACCTGCCTGGGAGGGTGGGAGAAAGCAGGAATATTGACCAGGTCCTTGGATATCAGTTTTATACTTTATTCTTTGGAGCAGACAATAGAGTAATAAAATTATCCTTATACAGAGAATTTAAAAATGCTAGTTTTGTTCACCTCTCTTTAATTTAAAATTTTTAAAGTAAATAGTACTTTGGGAAGATTTTGACACTAAGATTTTTTTTATATAAACAGTAGTTTGGGAAGATTTAAAATCAGTTTATAGGATGGAATGATACTTGAAAGGGCTAAACTAGAGTGTGTAGGTAAGTTTGGAGATTCTTGAAACCCGAATTAAGATGGTGTTTATGAAACTGAAGGAAAAGATAGCCTGAGACATTGAGAAACGTGCATGTATTTCTCCCCGGCATACCCGAGGCTCCTCTGGTTAGTCTGTACAGGGATCTGTTCTCAGTTGCCATGCCCTGAACTCTGACCCCTGGGTCTAAAAATTGAGCTATTAATGACCAATAAATCATTTGGAAGGTTAATCTACGGGAAGGGTCAAAACAATTTTTTATTGTAAATATATAAAATGACCTTGGGTTATTATGTGATGCAATATTTTAAATTAATTGCATAATTGAATATAATTTTGTAGATTATACCAACCAACAATGAAGTCTAAATGACTTCACCAAAAGGAAAATCTTCACATTTTTTCTGGGAGAATATACATAAGATATCTATAAATCCAAAAGTTAGACTATAAAATTATCCTTATATAGAGAATTTTAAAATGCTAATTTTTCTCACCCCCCTTTAATGCTCAGATATTTTATAGCAATTTAAAGACCTTAAATTACCCTAATCACTTTTAAAAATAAATGCTTGGAAAGAGGAAATCCAAACTTAAATTTATAGTTAACAAAGCAAATTTATTTTAATGCAGGTACATTACATTCTCTTAACAACTCTATGCCCTAGGATGAGACAGAGCTGGAAGTGAAGTTCAGGTCTACCGAAATGTATGACTCCATCTATTTTCTAATAAACTTGGCCATCATCTTATAAGTGTTAATTACTTTACCCCTTTTCCCATGCTCCTTTTCTATCCCCTTTCTCCCCACTTTATCTAAATCTTAAAGCTTTGAAGTGATCATTTTAGGTCGAATAATAGAAAAACCTCTTTGCATTATAAGTATTAAACACTTGGAATATATTACTTTCAATACTGGTACCAGGCTAAAAATGTGCATAGGTTCAAGAGTAGTTTAGAGATGTTACTGCATAATAGATATTTAAAAGCCTCTGAAGGAAAGGTCGTATTTTTAAAGCCTCAGAGAATAACACAAATTCCAACAACAATCTCTTCTTGCCATCGTCGCAGACATCAGGCCCTGGAGCTCAGATGTGACCAAGTGAGGCATATCTCTAGTTCTAATATTTTTTAACGGTGTAATATAATGAGTGTCAAATATTCTTTTAACCCTCTGTTGAGAAGTTATCATCACAATGGAAAATGAAAAAAGGCAGAAAACTCCATATGTACAATTGAGGGGAAATTGGGAAAAAATTACATTTATTGTAGGCCAATTGTGTATCAAATGCCACAACATCTATTTAACATCCCAAACATAGCACAAGGTGAGCGTTTGTTCTCTCCATTTATAGATAAGAAAAATGAGGCCTGAAAGGTTAAGAGAAACTTTTCAAGCATCAGATAGAGGTGGAAGAGTTGAAGCTAGAATGCAGATCTTAACCAATCCTTCCACCACTCCAAAGAGAAACAGAAGAGGAAGAGGAAGAGGAAGAGGAAGAAGAAGAAGAAGAAAAGAAGAAGAAGAAGAAGAAGAAGAAGAAGAAGAAGAAGAAGAAGAAGAAGAAGAGGAGGAGGAGGAGGAGGAGGAGGAGGAGGAGGAGGAAGAAAAGAAGGATTGTCCAGTTATACAATTATTTCATTCACTGTTATTTGAATAGAGCAATTGATGTCTTAAATCAATCTGATCAACTGCACAAAAATGGTTGTTTGGATTTTTTAGAAGATTTGATTGGAATCCAGTTGTTTCAGTGGTCATGTGTAGACCTGGACTTAATAAATGACCACCTTTGAGTCCCCCAGCTGAAAGAGAGCAAAAGAGCCCAGAGCAAATCAATGGCAAATTGCCACCCCAAACAAATTGCAATATGTAAGTTCTGAAACTTGAATTACCCTTCAAGGATTAAGGTTCAAGACTGAAAAATTAAAAATGTTGCCTAGCCTAGGAAATAGCATATGAATCAAAAATCTCATTAGTAAGCTTAACGGCACTCCTAATCTTCTACTTTCATGACATCTAAACTGTTTTGTTATTCTTAATGGACCAAATCCCCCTTCTGGTAATGTTCTGAAAATTCTATTTTTGTGGCAATTTAAAAAATCATACGGCATGTTCTTTATATTTGGTTTGTGTAGGAGTTAAGACCACTTCAAACATACTTTTCTTTCTTTGTCAGATGACTATTTAATATTGTGTCATTCACTTGTTGAAATAAAAGTAAGTTAATCTGCAAAAATACATGAACACCCCAAAAGGATTGAATGGTATCTTTGAGAAATGATATTTTTTTTCAAAGTCAGACATCAAAGGCTCCATATTCCAGAAAGTTTATTTTGAGAAGCTTCAGTCAAAACAGTTTGGGAACTATGAAATGAGTCATTTTTTCTTAAAGAAATGTAACTTTGTCTATTCCCACTGCATTTTTGGTTTGGTAGGAGGCATCTTTATTCCACAGGATTTTAAAAGCGTGTTTAAGATTCCATAGGTTTAGTATTACATCACTAATGGTTCCTAATGAGATCCAGGCAATAGCAAGACAGGGGAAAAGAACACACAAAGGCTGAATTCTACAACACCAAGCACCATGTAAAATGTGGAAAAGTCTCCATGCTTTATCTATTGCTGAAGCCATCTGGATAAAAGGGGGGCAATTCATATTCAATCAACCAGACACGTGGATGACATGATACCCAATGTTTGGCTCTTCACAACCAGTCATCTAACAGGCTGAATTTTTTACTTGTCATGCAGATGTTCGCTGCCCTGTGGGTACAGTCAAAATGAACCATGTAAATATCGAGATATTTTATTCTTCCCATTGAGTGCTTAGGGCCTTAGCTACTTGTTTGGCTTTGTTCTCATAGGCATCTTTTAGATAAAATTACAGAAATTTTCTTTTGAGATGATATGTAAGTACATATAGAAGCATACATCTTTCCCAAGCTTCCAGTAATTTTGTATTTTAAGGAGACATGTGGAGGGACAGTTGGGGTGGGCAGGGTGACCCACAGAGAAATCATTTTTCTGCAGACCTATTCACCAATTCCTCTTAAGGCAAGTCCACATTATTGACTTGAGTACTGAGCTTCTACATGTAAAGTACTAAACCAGTTACAGTGGAGAGGCAGGGATAAACTAAAGCATAGTTTCTTCTTTCAAAGAACACATGATTTAGCCAGGGAGATAGAAGCAACTAACTATATTGCCAAATAGAACGTAGAGTGTAGAAATATAATAGAAAAATGCCATGAATGAAAACCATACCTAATTCTCTTCAAGTGAAGTAGAAAAAGTTGTTTGAAGATTTGGGGAGGAAGTTTGAAAAGGAGATGGTAAGACGAGAAATTTTAGAAATTTAAAATATTTTTATACAAGGAAGTATCAATGCCTCATTTACAGTGAGTGTTAGCATTCACTCATAAAACAATTATAGAATATGTTTGACATTTCAGGATTATGCTAGACAAGTTAGTATTTTTTAACAAATGCATAACTTATTAAATTTTGTCATTTCTTATGAAAAATCACTATATTCTGAATTCAGCTGAAGAATAAAATTTGTGGATAGACACAAATGTCTTTCTTGTTTGACAAGTGAACTGATCAATTCATATCTTGTTCAGACAAGATATGATTCTAGAAATTCTAGAAAGTTTCCCTTCATCCCATTTACCCATTATCATTCACCAAACAACCTCTTTTGGGCCTAGGCACTGGCCCAAATAAAAGATAAATAAAAGATAGCCAACAGTACCTCATCAAACAGAAAATTCTAGAAATAAAAATATCTGATTTCTCTTCAATATATAACTTTAACTTAGCAAGCAGTCTTGTGCCCAAGATAATATAGACCTGTCCAAGGGTTGGCACTGTCTCCCAGAATTGGGCGATGTGCCACAAAGTTGTCAGCTGTTGGTGATTTTAGACTGAATAGTTTTATTGAAACTTCCCCCTATAAGTTTCTGGCCAACAAGAGAGGTCGGTGTGCCACACCTGAACCAATGTTTTAAAAAATTAATTGTTAAACCTTTGAAAGAAAAAAAGGAAATCATAGAAATAAAGAGAGAGGTTCAACTAGCTCTCTCTATAAACATCTATCTCTTTTATTAAAATGTTGTTGACTCTTGGCCTGGCACAGTGGCTCACGCCTGTAATCCTAGCACTTTGGGAGGCTGAGCTGGGCAGATCACGAGGTCAGGAATTGAAGACCAGCTTGACCAACATGGTGAAACCCCATCTCTACTAAAAATACAAAAATTAGCCAGGCGTGGTGGTGCACACCTGTAATCCCAGCTACTCAGGAGGCTGAGGCAGGAGAATCACTTGAACCTGGGAGGCAGAGGTTGCAGTGAGCTGAGATTGCGCTGTTGCACTCCAGCCTGGGTGACACAGCGAGACTCCGTCTCAAAAAAAAAAAAAAATAATTAAAAAAAAAAGTCATTGACTCTTTTAAAAAGTTAAACATAAAGTATAAAGAACATTTTTTAAAAATCACCTATATCTAGCACTCAGAAATAAATTGTTAACATTTGGTGAACAAAATTCTGGATATCTCTAAAAATATAAGAATAGATAGATGGATAGGTAGAAATAGTTTTATAAATGTAGTCTAATATTTAGAAATATTACTTACAATAATTTAGCAAAGAGAAACAGCTTCAATGATAGAAGTTGATGAACTAGATAAATGTTTCTTTACAATGAGATATGGGTTTTTAAAAGTTAAAATTATGAAAAAAAACTAAAAGGCTGGGCTTGTTGTTGTTTTAACTACAGATATTATCACTAGATATTATCTGAATCCCTGCTATAAAGCATAGGGAAATTTGTACACTTACTTTTTTTTCTTACAGTCTCTTCTCTATTTAAAAAATTATGTTATTATTATTTTACATTGCCAAGGTATGTAACATTTACATAGTGTAATCACAAATTCCAACAGTTGCTTAGCTTTCATTTTATAATTGAGTCAGTTACGCATAAACATATTCTAAGTTTAACAGAAAACAACTGCATTCTAGCCTCTAAGGGGAAGTAAATAGTTTACATCTTTTTTCTCCTCTCCTCTCCTTCACTGCTTACTGTGGTTTCGTGTTACCATTAAAATTTTTCTAAGGAATGTATCCCTTTGTCCGTATGTTATATTGTTAGTCTTTTAAAAAGTCTTTTAAAATAATGGAAATGCTAATATATATTTTGAAGTCAACACTCCCTACAATCCACAACCACCTCTTGCTACCCACCATATCCCCCAGAATAAAATAAAATATTTGACCAATATGTCAGATTATCACATAGATTTTTCCTTTGAAATTGGGCAACGATGGACATCTAGCATTTATGGAAAATCTCATTTTAAAGGAGATTAATTTTTAAATGATATTAATTACTAAAGGTGCAAGATAGTCCTTCAGAACATCTCAACATTTGTAGTGGGTAAAGTGTAGACAGAAAGAGTTCTTCCAGAAACAGTGAAAATGATTTTTCTCCTGGTAATATGACTTTACTTCAAATATTTTATATATCTTACAATGCTATCTGGATAAGATCACCCAACATCTAGACTTTCAAGTATCTTTCAGCAGCTTTTAGACCGGAAGCATTTTATCTGGTGGATTAAATGTGTTCCACCCACTTCTACCCATGACAGATTTCTCCTAGATTTTATTGTTCACCTTTTTGACAGCATAGAACTGAATATTCTACCATAGAAACCAACAGATTCAGGAGTAAAATGGCTCCAGGGGCAATTTTAAGCATAGCTTTTAGGTCATTGTCCATCTATACATACAAGATCATAGATCTGTCAGTTTAATCTTCTTACAATGTAGACAGACCACCCTCATCATTACGGGCTGAAAATTACACTGAGAATATGTCTTAGAAGTTTCTGGTTACCATCTGTGTAGACAAGAACTCAAAATTCTCTCTTAGATCTGAATTTCCATGAAAATCAAACTGAAGTGAATAGACTGGTGAAAAAAGAAGAACATTAACAAAATTTCAAAACCATACCTGATTTTCATTAGATCCATTGTTTCAATTTCCATTCTCTTTTAGCATATACATTTATAGGCTAGTGTGTATTTTCATGCTTATCTTCATTGGTTTCTTAAAACCAGGGTTATTTGTTTGTTTGTTTTGTTTTGAGATGGGGTGTCACTATGTTGCCTAGGATGGAGTGCAGGGGTACAAACACAGCTCACTACAGCTTTGAACTTCTGGGCTCAAGCAATCCTCCTGCCTCAGCCTCCCAAGTAGCTGGGACCATAGGCACGTGCCATCATATCTGGCTCAGGAACTAGAGGGTTGATGTGTAGTCATCATTGGGTACTAAAATGCTTTTTACAAGCGCTTCTTAGATGCTGATTGAACTTTCCAAAGCTTGGTAGAGATTATTTCAATACCATGGGACTGGGCTGAGATTGTAAAGACATTTAAACACTTTATTAAGCCATCTGGAGCATCCCAAACATTAAGGGTATGGCTAACATAAGCAACACATATATATTAAGCATTTCTTGTGTGCTAGACACAGTGTTAAGCAAAAAGCATACAATTGTAAACATGAGCGGTATGGCCCCAGTTCAAATAGGCTTGCAGTCCAGTAGGGATGTCAATATGAAATATTACAATGCAGTGTGATAACCCTGCTCTGGAGAGGGTATCAAGAATTGTCAGGGCACAGAGAAAGGTAATAAGTCAAACTTGAGTCTGTTAAGCTTTCCTTGGGAAGTGGTATCCTAAACAGAGACGTGAAGGAAGACTAGGAGTTAAGTCAGCAAAAGGCCGTGGAATAGAGTGGAGAACGCTACTTAATTCCCTAGAGACTGTCATTCATGTTCTAGCATGTTCTACAGCTCCAGGCCTTTTGTTTTTGCTCCTGGGCCTCCCCAAGGGTTCCTACTTCATCTAGTCAGGCTCCCTGTTCTCAGTTGCTCTTGCCGTGTGCGATATCAGAAGCACTCACAGAGGAAAGAGGAGAGGAAATTAGTCTGGGATTTTTGATCTGGTTTAGCGTGGTCAGTTTGGATTTTCCTAAGTGACTGAACAGGATTGAAATCTCTACCTCACACCCCTGGCACCCAGTCTCCTGTGTTTTCCTCCTAAAGTTTTCCATTACAAATAAACAAAAATGTTGGCATATGAACTACTGCTACTGGTTGACTGCTCGGTTTCCATCTTGGAGTTTGTCATAGACACCAAATTCACATCATGTCCAGCTGCCTCTTGGAGCCCGGCTGCCCACAGAAGCTCTGGCGCAACGGTGGGTCATTGAGTTACATTTTCCAGTGTGGAGTGATAATTCAAGATTTACTGAGCAGAGAAATATGACCCATCAAATTCGGTCTAAAAATAATTGTTGCTCTGAAAAAGAAAATCTAATTACCTTGCTCTTCACTATGAAAAATTGGCTTCATCTGGGTCAAGAGACATGGAACCTTTCTTTGAAGTACACCCTACATTCCAAAATATCACTGGCAAACTCTGGGGCCTGCTTCTGATTAAATAATTGACATAAACCTCCCCCAAATAAACATCGAACCCTTCAAAACAGAGAAGTAAATGACAAAAAAAAAAAAAGTGCATCTATGCTTTAAGTAGAAGATCTTCTGCAATAATTTGTTACCAGAAAGCAATTTACTTTTCCTTTGGTAAACTAGCATTAAAATCTAAGAAGAAAGCACACTGGGTGAAACTCTAGTTGAAACTTCAAAATAGTCTTAAATCTATTCTACATATTATCAGATTTAATGTTGACCTTAAGAGAGTGCTTTCATATTTATGGTTTTCCATCATATCCCTCAAAACTAAATTTATTACTCATAAAATATGAACCTTAAAAAGTAAAATATTGTATTTTCCTGAGATTATTTGGTCTTTAAATTGAGAACAGTATAAATACATTGTAAGAAAAAAATAGCAACCCAACTGTGTGTATGTATACCTTGCCTCTTTCTTCAAGGAATGTTCTCCGTGTGTATAAAACTCAAAACAGTTAACCAAGAAATAAAGAAAAAGAGTAAACTCTTTTGGGTTTATTACAGATGAGGTTATGACAAAATGGGTTGAAGGTTAAGTGTGACAAAAAGTATTGTTTGAAAATTCTAATCTTGTTGCCACAAAACTGTGACTTTTCAGAAATATATGGGGAAATTTTATTATAAATAAATAAAATTTTATTGTAATGGAATGGAATTGAATTTATTGAAATTTTATTGTAAATGAATAAAATTTTGAAGAGGTCTTCAATAATGGAATGAGTAAGATAATTACTACTTCATTTAGCTTTCTAAAAACTTTGCACCAATGGATTTCTGCCTTCCCAGATGATTTTTTTCTCATTTAGCTTTTGTATACTTTGAAAATAGAACAATGACTTTGTTCTGTCCTTCATAGGTTGGGATTTATAAAAATGATTTTGTTTGCCTCTGCAAAATGTGGAGAAGTACTGAATAAACAACAAACAATCAGGTATTTTTCAGTCAAAGGGACAGTTTTTAGAGGAAACCTGTGGTTGTAATGAATTATTTCTTGTTTTAAAAAAAGACCTTCTTACCTGAATAATGTTGTGAATCACACAAATGTCAATTTCGTGGGTTTTGGTATTGTACCGTAGTTATGCAAGATGTTAACTACAGGGGAAAACTGGGTGAAGGGTACTTGGGACCCTTCTGTACTATTTTGTAATTTCCTGTTAATCTTTTACTTTATTTCAGAATAAAATGTTTAAAAAAGAAAAAAATCAAAATAAATGTCAGTGATCAAAAAGAGCAAATAAAGAAAAAAGTCCTTTCTAACCAGCTCAAAAGGGTCTATGTCCATATGTTGAGATTCTGTTTGTTAAATATAAGTCTTCTTTTAAGGTAGTCTTGAGTAAGCTCTTAGCAAGCTTGCCTACCTTGCATTACTCCAAAGATGCACTCTTTACAGTTTTGACATAAAGGAGAATAGTAGAGATAAAAAATTTAACTAAAAATAAAACCAAAGTAATAATAATATCCTAGCAAATGTGAACAGCTCTCCATTGGTCTGTGCTCTACAATACTATTATAAAATTTGTGACAACAAATAATCCAATTCAACAAATTGTCTCTAATCCTCTGACAGCTACTTTTCCAAAAACAGAAGACATAACTTTTTAATAAAACCAGGAAGGAAACAGGTTCCATAAGAGAAGTTCAAGGAGACTGAAACTCATTGTTATACCTTCTGACACAGTAGAGTCTCACCTATTGAAGCCATGGGATTGTCAATGAAATGTAACTAGTATGGGAAACTGGAAATGTCTTCTCCAGTGTCTGGCTGAATACAATGACCCTATGACTGCACAGTTTACTTCAAATGCTTACTCCCTACATTTTACCCATTCGCCTGGAAACTTCTAAAATCCTCTGACCAGCTCAGTCAGAGCAACAACATAAGCATAAATCTTCCAAACGAATTAATGTTGCATATACAAAACAGTCTACTGATTGCTTAAATTGACTGAAGAGAAAGGGGCTATTCAGGAATAGGTTTGGTTTCTGAGCATGTACACGTGATCTAAGAATGATGTCATAAGCTCTTTCAAATATTTTGGGGTAGCTTTTAAATTGCAAACTAAATGGAACTAGTCAAATTCTCACCTTTTCCAGCATGCAAAAATTAATAAGTGGAAAATCCAAGAACTCTAGCAATTTCCTTCAATAAATGGCTGCCAATAGACAAACTGTGAAGCTCTTGGATTGACATGGCCCCTGTGTTCCTCATCCTTACCTGATGCAGTGCTAGGGACACATCTATTGATTTGCAGCATCACATTATATAATCAGACACTGAGATAAACTGCGATTGCATGTAAAATTTGGCTCTATTTTTTAAAGCCTATAGTTCATATTTGTGCATAACAAACTCTTGCATGATTCCAGAAAAATAAAATTTTAAAGCTGGAGACGACTCCCACTAGAAGGAAGTTATACAACTGAACTAAATTAGTAAAACTTTAGCTAGGCTGAGGGAAAGCAGCACAGCACCGAGCAAAACAAATGTTCTGGATCTAGTTAAGAGGAGGCAAGACAAGTTCACAAGTGAATGACCCTGGTTATCACAACTGTTATTTTAAAAGAAGGATTCTTAAGGAATTGATATTTTACAAAGGGAATATATGCCAGTTCAAGGGTAGTTTTTTAAAAAAATTAATAGGCTTTGTTTTTCAAAGGATAGATACCTTAAAATCTTTTATTTGATAATTGGTTCTTTTGAGAATATTGTATATTTGTAAATGATGGTAAGTATTCTCTCTCTATTTTCATTTTCTTCATGCATTTGGTTCAAACACCAAATTTCTCAGTTCTACCAATTCATTGAATTTTTTAGTTTACTAAAAATCCTAGGCCTTGCTAGCTTCCAGAAGATAGGTAAAATTTTGGTATAGGACCTCATAGGCTCAGTTAAACATTCCTTCAACCTTAAAAACCACAAGAAATGGTTTAGAGGGTCACCCCTCTAAACAGTGAGACTTCAGATAAGTGAATGATATCATTACAGTGCATCAGTGTTATACAGCCAAAACTATGTTTAGTTAATATTCACAAAGCAAGATTGACATGTACTAAAACCCCAAGCAGAGTGTTCCTTATCCAGGAACAATGACAGGAAACTTCTCCAGGAGAAACTGGGACTGAGAAGTCCCACTAGCACTGGGGAAAAAAGAGGCAGAAATTCTACAACTTAAGGACCAGCTGGAGAGATAACATGGAGTATATGTTCTCCTTTCATCTCTTCTTGTTCTTTGTGCCATAGACATACAAGCAATTTGATAGTTGCTTCTCAGACAGTATGCACAGCCTAAATTCCAACCATATTATTGTGTGTTGGGTTCTAACCCACTTCATCCCCAAAGGCAAGCTAGAGTTGCAGCAATCCTTGGCATCACTTGTCTGGACGTGATGAAAACACAGTCACCTAAGGGACAGCAAGCAACCTAGCCAAAAGTACTATGACTGGTCCATGATCCTGACATAAGAAATGAAAAGCTAGACCATGGCAAAACTGAGAATAAAGGGTAAGAACCAGGGGTCAATGTAGGCCAAACCCAAAAGCTAGGAAGCCACAGTTAAAGACTCAGATTCAGGGCTTAAAGGGAACATAGATGTCATGTGATCCAGCTCCCTTATTTTACAGAGGAAGACATTCAAAACCAAATTGGGGGAGGCATTTATCCAAGGACACTCAGTCAAGACCAATACCCAGGTTTCTTGACTCTATTGAGTGTTAATTCCAGGAGTCAACAGGCAAATAGTGAATCAACAATCACAGAGAGACTGTTGCTTTTTTTCCAACAGGGGTGTGCCTTCACTCTTTATCTGACCTTCTGGATACAGCAAACACTTGTGGACCAGCTGTACTGAAGCATTAAACAAGGTGTGGAACAAATAGCATCTTCCGTAGGGTTAGAGGAGTGAAGGTGGTTCCTAGGGCTTTGTGTGCTCTTAGTAACCAACTCCTTCCCAAGCCTCCAATCAACCTCAGTAGGAAGGGAAAGGGAGCTCCAGAATTCTGTGTATTCCTGGAAGGAAATCCCTCCACAGCAGTCCCAGTCTCACCACTACACTCTTCATGACAGACCACTGGGATGGACTGCATGATGCCTTACATTCTGCAAGACCCCCAGGACTTCCAGATCCTTGTGGAACCCCTACTCCAACAGCCAACTGGCTCTGTGCATCTCCTGCTCTGACCCAATGTCATTCCCCTTTCTGATTTCTCTGGAACTCCACATAAGTCATTAGCCAAGACCCTGTATCTCAAACTCTTCTTTGAATGTTCCCTGCAACTTCATGCTTTATATTTCCTCTCATGATTTATAGCTCTTCTGACAGCTTCCATACCCTTTGTATCACAGAGCCTGGAAGTAGACGCAATGGTCTCCTTGCTCCACAGCTATTTTCCTTCCTGAAAATATTATCCTCTACCCCTCCTTGTTGCAGTCATTTCCTGATCCCTGCATTACTTTCCTTCATTTCTAGATGTTAGCTGGTTTTAACTCTTTCCAATGCTACTTCTGCCATAATTCTCAGTGATTTCAATATTCTTGTCTGTGATCATTCTAATTCCCTGGTCTCTTAGTTCCTTGGGCTTCTCTCCTCCAATGATCGTGTCTTCCCATATGCCTCAGCCACCCACCCTCCTTTACCGGCTGACATCCCCTGATTCATCACTCTAAACACTGCTCTCCATGTAGCAAGCAGGCAGGCAGCTAAATCCAGCTGGAGGAAAACACGCAGCTAAGCTAACTGCTTTTACTTAAAATTTGTTACCAGTAATGTTAACTGGGTCCTTAGTGCTACCTGGCAAGTCTGCTGTTTGCCAAGTCCAAGCATCCTCTGTTGCCTTAAAGTCTCCCAAACCTCCTGCTTCCTTAACTTCGTCTTAGTTGAAGAACTTGCCTCCTTATTTCACTAAGAAAATGGAGGCAATCACATAAGAGCATCACAGGCTTCTACCATCATATTTTCCAATCTACTATAGCTGAATCCAGATAGTTTGTCTACTCCTGCAATGATGCCTGATTTGTCGATGCTCCTACTGAAGGTCAACCCTTCCACTTAGCTCTAGATTTCATGCTCTCTTTATCTACCCAAGGACGTTGCTGTAGCAATTGTCACCTCTCTTATGCATCGTCAGTGATCTCTGTCTACTAGATTATTCTCATCATCATACAAGCATGTCAAAATATATCTCATCTTAAGCTAAGAGAAAAAAAGAAATATTCATTAAAACCCATACAACTCTCCAGCTACTATTCCAATCCTCTGCCCCTCTTTCAACAAAAATTCTGAAAATCTTGTCTCTATTCACTGCTCCGAGTTCTTTTCCTCCCATCTTCTCTTGAACCCATGCCAATCAGGCTTTTTCTCTACCATCCTTGATGTTTTTCAAGATCATCAATATTTCTACATTGCCAAAGCTAATGATCAGTTCTCAATTCTCATCTTAATATATGAGCATTTGACACAGATGATCACTTCCTTCTTTTGGAAGTCCTTTCTTCATTTGGCTTCTAGCACACCTCACCCTTCTGGTTATCTTTCTGCCTCATTGGCCACTCTTCTCGGTCTCCTCTGCTGGTTTCTGGTCTTTACTCTGATCTTTAAATGTTGGAAGACCCTAAAAATTATCCTGGGACTGCGCTCCTCTATCTAATAACTCACTGGCTTGGTCTCATCTTGTCTGTTGGCATTGAATACCATGCAAATGCATGACTCCCAAATAAATATATTCAGGACCTCTTCCCTGAACCCCAGACTTGTTTATCCAACTGCTTATTTAACAATTCCAATCAAATGCCTAATTGTCATGTCAAATAGAAAATGTTCAAAGCTGAACTACTGATTTGCACTCCCATAGCTCCTCCTTCTATGTTCTTCCTAGGTTTGGTAAATGAAAACACCATTATTCCAGTCTTTTAGACCAAAAACCTTGAGCTCATTTTTTTTTCCAGTGTTGTGCTGATAAATGGATAACAGTGGTTTCTCATCTCTGAAAGGTGGGAAGTAGGAGAAGGCCTGACTTCCTTGTGTAAACCCTCCCAGTATTGTCGATTTCTAGCTATAAGAATGGGGCCACTAACTGGTCCTTGGAAACAGCACACACAAAATCAATTGAACCCCAGTTTTGCATTCTGCTTATTCAGTCATTCTGTGTAGCTCCAACTTTGGGAGAAGTAGTTACAAGAACTGGAACCACATTCTTCTTTCTTTATAGAAAATAAAACAATAACTTTCTACCACATGAAACTAGGTGGCTAAAGAGGTTATCATAAGAAGTAGGAGAGTAATGGTAGCATGCAGCATATAGGGAACGTTTCCTATGACATTCCCAGTAACAAATTGGTCTCCAAAAAATGGCTAATTGCAAATATTTGATAAATTTTTAAAAGTTTTCCCCAAACCTCCAAACCCTAGGGAAGATAGAGTGTTCCCAGGCCAGACAAAAACCTTTTAACCTTAAGTCTCTTAAACATAAATGTTGCCAAGATGCCGAGTGGATATTTAAATCATCTACTTCCTGTTTCAGTGCTATCTCTCTGTTTTGGAGAGGGACCAAAAATGTTTCATTTCTTTTGGCACTGCTTTCTTCATTTAAAAAGGATTTATACTTTAGGGGTTTTGACTCCAGAAAAAAAATAGCACATATTTTGGATGTCAGATTCTTAATGTTTTGACCCTTTCAAACAAAAACGCACTATTCTGTAGCCAGTGGGGTGAGAGAACAAGATCGGGATAGAACATGTCCAGATGGACTTCTAAGTAACAAGTAAAGAGGGAAAATTGGCCCACCTACAATAACTTGTTTAGGAAACATTAAAATAGCCCATTAAAGAAACAGATTTTACTAGATCACTTGTAAATGGTTTTGTTTAAATTTAATTTAAGAGCATCTAAGAATTTCCATTGTGCCTGAGTTATCAGTTAATTAAACTTCAAGTGTGATGAAAACACATCCAGGACTAGTTTTAGGAGGCTTTCATTAAAATGAAGAAAGCTAAACAGAAGATTCTGAATGATGTATTCTGGACAGGGAGCCTTCTTTGAAGGTTCTCTACTAGCATAAGGATTGGTGAGATGCGAGCAGGGATAATTTCAGAGTATCCTGAATAGCTTTTTAACACAATCCACTAACATTAGCCTGTATAGTTTGGAAAACTGTCCAGTTGATTCTGATTGTACTCCAGACCTCTGCCCCCAGTGAAGATTCCCCAGCGAGGCAGGATAATATTAGAAGTATTAGTACAGTGTCAGTAAACAACCCTTTCTTCAATTAATTGAATTCAGTCCAATTCAGCATTTGTTGAGCCTCTGCTTTCTGTTTGATGCTGTGCTTGGCATTAGAATTGAGGGCAGGATATACAAGGATCAATAAAAATTGTTCCTGCCTTTTAATGAAGTAGGGAGATGACAGTAGTAAACCCTATTGGTCAGATATAATACACAGAGGTTTGTGCTGTGGGAACCCAAGAGGAGAACCATTTATTCTCACTGGGGCAATAAGGAGGTGGAGGTATATGAGCTGAACCTTGAATTATGGATTAATTTTCAATCAGTACAGAGTGAATGGAAAAGCATCCAAGACCAATGAAACAATCTGCTTGGCTGACAGCACATGTTGATAGACATGTGCTTGGGAAAATCTGTAGGCAACTTGGGTGGTTGGCCATTCCTCTGTGGCCCAGGAGTTGCCAAGAGGCTAACTCCCACACACCTAGCTGCTGCATGGTCAGCTAAAAGAAGATGGGAGGCATTCTCAGAATGAGAATGCAAAGGTTGAGCACAGAATGAAGGCTTGAGCAAGCCTCACTGGTAAACTTTGGGTTTTATGAAACTGCTGCCATTTCAAAAATTGGCCCACACTCATGTGGTCGTGTTGGTGCAGAAAAAGAGAAGATCTTCAGCTATCATGGGAGGAACCCTAAAGATAAAGTCAACGGTTTGATCCTCTGATGGCCAGTTCAATGGTTGTTGTAGTTCTCTCCTCAGGGAGCCATCACACAGGGCACACTCTTGTCCCAGGGTGCAGGGCAGGAGTATATTGACTATTTGAAAAACAGCATGCATGTACCCTACTAATGGTGAGCTCAGTATACATATTCTTATACATAAATTATGATATAACTAAATAAAGGGCAAATAGATCCTCCATCGGGTGTAATCTGGCAATTCAGAGGTGTACCAGAAACTGGAAAAATGTAGGAAACACTAATTAAGACAGCTGAGAGTAACCTATTGGCAGATTTGCTATCTCCGACCACTGATTTATTTCATATGAGTAGGATTTAAGTCAATTCACTGAAAGTGCAGGATTGGACCAATTGGGTTGATTAGACAGCAATTGGCAACTAGTCCCCATATGTTCACTTTTAGTAAGCATTTATGATCCTTAAGTTTATGCTACCTCTGAGAATAATATTAATCAATTTAAATACTTTTATAAAAATTCAATATCTACAAAGTGTTTTGGTGACCTTACCATTTCTGTAAGTCATCCAAGATTCCTTTTAAAAGTTTATAGTCTTTGGTTTTCTAAATATTGTCAAAAGATGGGGAAAACCCCTTAAACTCGAGGGTGTTCTTGTGGAATTTGGCTCCCATGTCCCATTTCTGTCTGTATAGCTTACTTTTTTCTGGCAATGAAAATATGTTCTCATCACCTCTGCAATGCAAAGCCGAATGTTGGCTCACAGCCTTTTGTGATTGTGAGTAAGCTGTCAAGGCATTAATATTTTAGGGCTCCAAAGTTGATTTGAGGGAATTTTAATCTTATTTTCTTTGTTTTCCAATGTGACTACCCTAAACCTCTCTTTTCATGTTGGAAAATAAAAAATGACGGATATGACTAAAACTGACAGTAAAAACATACACAATTATACCTTGTTGAATGTATATTTTGTTCTAGATGGAGTTCTCCTGGAAAAGACATGAGCAGAATGTAACATATCAGCTTGGTTAAAACTTTGTGGCTACAAGAGGAGGGAACTGATATTTATCCAGCCTCAACAGGAAGTGGCTAAATTATTTATATTATTTCATTTAGTTTTTTTTTTGTTGTTTTTTTGTTTTTGTTTTTTTTTTTGAGATGGAGTCTCGCTCTGTCGCCCGGGCTGGAGTGCAGTGGCCGGATCTCAGCTCACTGCAAGCTCCGCCTCCCGGGTTTAGGCCATTCTCCTGCCTCAGCCTCCCAAGTAGCTGGGACTACAGGCGCCCGCCACCTCGCCCGGCTAGTTTTTTGTATTTTTTTAGTAGAGACGGGATTTCACCATGTTAGGCAGGATGGTCTCGATCTCCTGACCTTGTGATCCGCCCGTCTCAGCCTCCCAAAGTGCTGGGATTACAGGCTTGAGCCACCGCGCCCGGCCTTCATTTAGTTCTTATTACTCCCACCCCTCACCCCTGTCTTTTAATGGATGAGGAAACGGAAGCTCAAAGGGTTCAATATTTTATCTAAGTTCTCACAGCTAGGACAGACCCGGTGCCTTTTGTATTACAATGAAGATCTCTCTCATTTAGAATATAATTTCTTTTTTTTTATTTGAGAACGGAGTCTTACTCATTGTCACCAGTGCTGGAGTGCAGTGGCCAGATCTCAGCTCACTGCAAGCTCCGCCTCCCGGGTCACGCCATTCTCCTGCCCTCAGCCTCCCGAGAGCTGGAATAACAGGCGCCCGCCACCTCGCCGGCTAGTTTTTCTGTATTTTTAGAGAGACGGGTTTTCACCGTGTTAGCCCAGGATGGTCCTCGATCTCCTGACCATCGTGATCCGCTCGTTCCGGCCCTCACAAAAGGTGCTGGGATTACAGGCTTGAGCCACCCGCAAAGCAAAACCGGCCGAAAAGATCTCTCTCTTATGCATCAATTCTGACCTGTCAGCTTCAGCTGCCCAAAATACTACATTAAAAAGAATTTTAAAACCATAAAAATTTAAAAGAATTTAAAACCATGATTCATTAGCAAGAGCCCATGAGCAGGACTGTAGCAGGTATGCTACCTGTGTCCCCGGTATCATACCACAATGTTTCTCATAAACTTTTATTGATAATTTCAGCTTAAAAGTAGGGTGCTGGGAGGAATATAAAATCCTCATGGATTCTAGCCTTCACATTCTTTCCTTAGTAAATACAGATTTTCTATGAGATAGCCTTTCCCCTGGTTGTACTATTTTCTTAACATTAGTTTATTTTCATCCTAAAACATTCAACTACTTTTTTATCCCTTGGCAATGAACCCCTCATCGCCTAAAAGAGTTAGCTCAGCATTGTCACCAATGTTATATTGTTGAAAATGTGTTTTAAAATATTTCAGTGCAGACAATATAGTAAATTAACTCTAATCTGCACCCTAGGAACTGTAAGCATAGGAAGGACTCTAGTCAGGAGTACATACTCCAGAAAGCCTAAGATTGATGTTTTCAATATCATTCTCTAAATCCATACCTAAAGGTCTACAAACTGGCATAAAGGACAGAGAAATAATGCTTCACCAGACAAAAGAGTGGGTGTTCAATATATGTGATTGGGTGGGATAGAAAGACTTATTTAGGTATCTCCATCCTTGTGTGTACAGGGATTAAGAAATCTGACAAACCCAGCATTCAGAGGCGTGCCATAGATCTAGGATTCTATTCAGGCCTGTGCCCATTTACTGAAAGTTTCTGGCCTGGCTAGAACACGAGCTGGCTCTGCCATTAGAATATTGTAACATTTGCCAGGGAGTGGATCTTTTGCTTAAAATGCAAAAGCACTTGTCAGAGCACTTAAAAAAATAGAATGGGGGCCAGGCAGTGGCTCTCGCCTATAAACTCAGCACTTTGGCAAGCCGAGTTGGGAGGATCACTTGAGCTCAGGAGTTCGAGACCAGCCTGGGCAACATAGTGAGACCTTGTCTCTACAAAAAGTAATAAAAAAAAAAAAAATTAGCCCACCGTGATAGCACATGCCCAAGGTCCCAGCTACTTGGGAGGCTGAGGTGGGAGGATTGCTTGCGCCCAGGAGTTTGGGCCTGCAGTGAAACATGATTGCACCACTGTACTCAAGCATGGGCAACAAAGTTAGACCCTGTCTCAAAAAAAAAAAAAAAAAAAAAAGTAGAATGGGGACTTTACCAAATGTATGGAACAGGCTTTGTAATTGTTTTTATGCCTATTTGTTTCATGTGTGGCAGTTCCATTGTAACATATCACCTGGCGTTGAGGTTATCTGGGAGGAAATGGTGTCTACATTTAAAAACTGGAGATAATCGGCTGGGTGCTGTAGCTCACACCTGTAATCCCAGCACTTTGGGAGGCCGAGGCAGGTGGATCACTTGAGGTCAGGAGTTTGAGATCAGCCTGGCCAACATGGCGAAACCCTGTCTCTAACAAAAGTACAAAAATTAGCTGGGCATGGTGGCGGGCACCTGTAATCCCAGCTACTCAGTAGGCTGAGGCAGGAGAATCACTTGAATGAGGGAGGCAGAGGTTGCAGTGAGCTGAAATCGCACCACTCTACTCCAGACAACTGTGTAGAGGCAGATTGGCTTAGGTCATTTCATAACACCAGGTATTATGAGAAGTCTAGTACAGACCTCTTCTTCCTCCACCCTCTTCATGCTCCCTCATATTCCAGGGTTGTTCACTGGAATGAAGGAAAAGAAGTTGTTTAAGAGTCAGAACCCTACAATTCTAAGCCACTAGACTCTAGCCTGGGGGCAGTGGGGTGAGGGTGGGAGCAGTGCTTTGAATCAGATATGAGATGAAATTTAAGTTTTAAAACAAACATTTATCCTTCTTGAGCTTAGAAACTGGTCAGAGATGTAATTAAAGGCCCCCTGTAGCTAGTAATAAAAGGAAGTTTGACACAGAACAGTACTGATAGGGAAAAATGTAAATCATTTCTTCTTTATACCCCCAATGAATTGAGACTCCTCAATAAACCAGTCATGGTATCATGGAAAGAATGTTGCATGGTTGTGCTAATGTTTTAATAGATATAAAATCTGAGGTCTTCAGGTCTGATATTCTTCAAATCCTCAAGGAGCAATATTTCCATTTTTTCCATTAAGAGACTCATTTCTATTTAAAAGGTTGAGCATGAAAAAAATAGAAATTAGGACCGGGGCTAAGTCTTCTGCCCATCATGATTCTTCTCCACTTGCACACAAAATGAGAATCTTCCTCCCACCACAGCTGTCATGTCTGAAATTACCTTCAAGGCTAAATCTCTACTAGATAATTTAATTTTCCTCAATTAATAATACAGGCTGAATGAATAAATAGGTGAAATTTGGGGGAAAAATGATGGCAATGGTTATTAAGATAGTCCAAGGCAACCTGTTTCATCTACTAGATCCACTCTTTGGGAGCCATGTTGTGACAGGAAAACTACCAGAAAAATTCTCCTTTGACCACCATGTAACACTAATGGACGGATATAGGAAAATAAGTATTATAAAAATTCTAACAGGAATTTTTTTTAACAGACAAAATTGTTGGCGAAGGATTGATAACATACACATAAGCAAACCAAGGCACTATAATTTACTGATTGCTCTGAGAGTCCAGAATTCTGAATCAATAACTTGAGACTTTTGGTCAATATGGACTAAGCAGATCCAAGAAGCATTTCTACTCTGCTTCAAATGTATAAATGTTGCAGAAAAAATAAGCAAAACATTTACACACAACACTTAAATGAGCTTGTAAGCAAGAGAACATCTCCAGGTTGCAGAATACAGAGGAAACTCAAAGACAAAGAAGTTGGCCCGAGTTAAGGGTATGATAGCATTCATTGGTAACATGGCAAAAACTGGAACGAGCGCCTGTGTAAGGCCACAAGCTAGAAAGGTGGCATTTCATCTATGAACACAAATGGAAACACTCTACCCATGACAGCCTACTAATGAGGAAGCTAAACTGTGGGCTGAGGGGAGAAAAAACACTTTTTGTGTGAGGGAATGGTAAACAAATATGAACTATCTGCTTAGGAATTCCAGCCAAGACACTGATGTGAAACATGGCCTAGAACCAGTGAAACTGAGGGCAAATGGGAGAACTATCCCATGGGGATGGCTCTGCAATGCAGGTAATGCTCTAAGACTTCTCAGAATGTCGACCCTTTGCTTGCAACGCAGAGGAAGAATTTTGGAGAATCTTCTTTGGGGCCGGGCGTAGTGGCTCACACCTGTAATCCCAGCACTTTGGGAGACCAAGGGGGTGGATCACTTGAGGTCAGGAGTTCAAGACTATCCTAGCCAACATGGGGAAAACCTATCTCTACTAAAAATACAAAAATTAGCCAGGTGTGGTGGCACATGTCTATAGTCCCAACTACTCAAGAGGCTGAGGCAGGAGAATCACTTGAACCCAAGAGGCAGAGGTTGCAGTGAGCCGAGATCACACCACTACACTCCAGCCTGGGTAACAGAGCAAAAAGAAAATCTTTAATAAACTTGTTCAAGAAAAAGGATCTAGAGATATGGGTATTTGGAGATTGCCATGGGAAGAAAAATAACTGGCCTATTTTCTGCCAACCAGCACTCCTGAACCTACAGCTTTTAATCAACTTTTTACTTCCTTGTTCCTTTATGTGGACAGACAGCCAAGGATCACCAGGATTCTGAGGGAAGAATGAAAGACAGAGACTAGCACAAATAATAGAAAACAGGAACACAGAGAAAACTCAGATAAGGCAGGGGCAGAAAGGCGCTTAAAATATAAATGATATTTCCAGGGACATAGAGAAGTACTGTATCTATGAAATAGGATCAGGATGTTATAAAAAGAAACGTTCAACAACAACAACAACAACAACAACAACAAAGAACCCTTAGAAATTAAAAATAGTATGGCTAAAAACAATATATAGCCAAAGTTAAGGAAACTCTCAAAAATTAGAATAAGATACAGAAAAGTAGAATACAGTTAAGAAAATATAAAATCAGAGAGTTGGTTTAGGAGGTTCAAGCTCTCAATAATTCAATGACAGAGGAGAGAGAGTGTGTGTGTATCGGAACATGGGAAATGAGGAGAAGGAAATTATCACCAAAATTATATAAGAAAATTTCTAACTAAAAGATGTGTTTTTCTGGATTGAACAGGCCCATAGTGGTCACAATGAATAAAAATTCAAAAACTGTCTCATCTGGGCTTGTGGCCCCCAGCCGGGAGCTGACCAAGCTCAAGAGGACGGCTTCTACTTCCTATGATTTCATCTCCGACCCGACCAATCGGCACTCCCAACTCACTGGTCCCCTATCCACCAAATCACCCTTAAAAATTCCCATCCCGAATTATCAGAAAAGCTGGTTTCAGCAGTAATAAAACTTTGGTCTCCCCTACAGCCGGTTTTGAGTGAATTACTCTTCCTCTATTGCAATTCCCCATCTTGATAAATCAGCTCTGTCTAGGAAGCAGGCAAGGAGAACCTGTTGGGCGGTTATAATGCAGGTATGTTTGGGGAAGTTTTAGGAAAAATGATTTCCAGCCTAGAATTCTATGCCCAGTCAATAAATTAATAAAGTATGACTTAAATCAAAGATACTAAAAACAATTAAGTTTTCAGAAATGTTGTCTTCCCTGGACCCTTGTTCAAGATGCTGTTAGATAATCTTCTTCATCAAAACAAGAGTATAAAGAAGGAGGAATAATGGGAACCAGGAAATGAAGGATTCAAATTTCAGCTCACATACAAAGGAAATTCCTTTCAGTCCTAGGAAGGAAATGCCTAAGATGGCTGTGAAGTAAAGATTTAGAACAGCAAGCTGTGCACCAAACCTAGAAAATGCCAAGAAGTTTCCAGAAGAATCCCTTAAAAGAAAAATAATTGACAAATTACCTGATGTGTTTCACTGTATTGAAAAGGATTTGACTTTCCTGTCAGATACCCTGGAGCAGGCATTAATAATAGAAAACAAACAGGTAAAAGAAATGAAGTCATTATTAAATCATGGTGGGTAGTAGGAAGGAAAGTGGCAATAAAGAAAGAAAATGTAATCGTAGTATACTATGTGGTCAGCTATGAAGTATTCATACAGTTATTATAATATCAAAAGAACAGGGAAGATGCTGTATTGAAGGGGGAGATTTTATGAATGTACAAATCCTTATCTCCAACAGTAGAAAGGTAACAAGCAATGTCTAACATTAATGAAGCCACAGTAATCAAGACAGTTTGGCATTTATGTAAGAATAGACAAATGGATCTATAGAACAGAAAAGAAGCTATAGAAATAGAACCATGCCTGGCCGGGTGCAGTGGCTCACACCTGTAATCCCAGCACTTTGGGAGACCGAGGCGGGCAGATCACCTGAGGTCAGGAGTTCAAGACCAGCCCGGTCAACATGACGAAACCCCGTCTCTACTAAAAATACAAAACTTAGCCAGGTGTGGTGGCCCGTGCCTGTAATCCCAGCTATTCAGGAGGCTGAGGCAGGAGAATCACTTGAACCCAGGAGGCGGAAGTTGCAGTGAGCCAAGATTGTGCTATTGCACTCCAGCCTGGGGCAATAGAGTGAGACTGTCTCAAAAAAAAA
>NW_016808908.1:218790-249551 GCF_001698545.2 Rhinopithecus bieti | reverse complement strand
AAAAAAAAAAAAAAAAAAAAAAAAAAAAAAAAAAAAAATTAGAACCACGCCTATGCAGGAGATGATTGATTTTCAATAAGGAGTCAATGCAATTCATAAAGAAAAGGATTTTTGACAAATTCTTCTGGAACAATTGGATAAATGAATGGGAAAAATGAAACTCAACTGCTATCTGAAACCATACACATGGACCACAGATCTAAACAAAACAAAACTATAAATTTTAAAAAAATAGATCCTTGCAACCTATAGTATGCAAATATTTCTTAAAGAGAAAAGAAAAAGAACTAGCCATAAAATTTTAAAGAATGATAAATTGGATTTCATTAAAATATAAAACTTTTGTTTATCAAGATACAGCATCAAGGAAATGAAAAGGTGAGCCACTGACTAGGAGAAAATATGTATTCATATCATACATATATCTAACTTGTATCC
This sequence comes from Rhinopithecus bieti, assembly GCF_001698545.2. NCBI lineage: Eukaryota > Metazoa > Chordata > Mammalia > Primates > Cercopithecidae > Rhinopithecus > Rhinopithecus bieti. The sequence continues at coordinate 249,113 of NW_016808908.1, read as the reverse complement.
AGAAAGTATAATGAGCTCTACAAAATAATAATAAACAATTTAAAGATTAGGCAAGAAACTTGATATACATATGTTCAATAAGGACAAAAAATATGCTGAATATCATTTGTTATGAGACAAATGCAAAATAAGACCACAATGAGATATCGCCAAACAACTACTAGAATTGTTTAAATTAAAAAGACTGACTACTCCAAATGTTGTTAAAGATAGGGAGCCACTGGAATGCTAATTTATTGCTTGTAAGTGTTAAAAACAGCATCACCACAGTGAACAGTTTGGCAATTTCTTGTAAAGACAAACATGTACATTAGACTCAGCAATTCCACTTCTGAATTTTAGCCAAAAGAAATAAAAACTTGTGCTTACACACACAAACACGGAAAAAGGTACTTGAATGTTACACAGATGGTCCTTGACTTAAGATGGTTTGACTTTACAACAGTATGGAACTGTTGCAATTTCAGTGTACTTTAAATTTCAAATTTTGATCTTTTCTCTGGCTAGCGATATGCAGAACATAAGATTCAACATTTTATTATAAAATATGCTTTATGTTAGATAATTTAGCCCAACTGTGCTCTGAGTACATTTAAGGTAAGCTAGGATAAGTTGTGATGTTTCAGTAGGTTAAGTGTATTAAGTGCATTTTCAACTTAAAATATTTTCAACTTACAATAGGTTTATCAGGATATAACCCCATCATAAGTTGAGGAGCGTCTCTTGTATCTTTGTTCATAAAATTCCAAACTGGGAACGACTCAAATGACCATTAACAGGACAATGGTAAACAAGTTATGAATATTAATTCTATGAAATATTATTCATTAAGTTTAAAAAATGAACTACTTACATATGCAACAACATGGATGAATCATAAAAACATTATGTTGCACAAAACAAACCAGACAAAAAATATATACTATTAGATTCCATTTACATGAATTCCAAGACTAGACACATGTGATCTATGGTGATAGAAATCAGAACAGTAGATGTCTAAGGTAGGCAATGTGGTAACAGAAACTGACATATATAGACAGACATATATATATGACATAGACATGCACACACACATATATATTGACATATATATGGCATACATATATACATAGACATATATATGTATATATACTGCACACATACACATATATATTACACTTAAAATCTGAATATTTCTCTGTGTGAAAATTTTGCTTTTTTACTTCAGTTACAAAAATGACCAGAGAGAAAACATGAACTATATTGGCAGAAAAAAGGACAGCAAGACTGACAGCCAACTTCTCCTAAATAGATGTGAGAAGAAAATGTAATAATATCTTGACTGGGTGTGGTGGCTTATTCCTGTAATCCCAGCACTTTGGGAGGCTGAGATGGGAGGATGGCTTGAACCCAGGAGTTTGAGACCAGCCTGACCATCATGGCAAAATACCATCTTTTAAAAAAAATACAAAATTTAGCAGGCATAGTGGTGTGTGCCTGTAGTCCCAGCTACACGGGAGGCTAAGGTGGGAGAATCCCATGACCCCAGAGGTCACGGCTGCAGTGAGCCATGATTGTGCTACTGCACTGGAGCCTGGGGGACAGAGTGAGACCCTGTTTCAAAACAGAGAGAGAGAGAGAGAGAGAGAGAGAGAAAAGAAAATGTGATCTCTTCAATGTACCAAGCAAAAATATTCTATACTCAGCTAAGCGAATATCCAAGAGTGAGGTCTAAATTAAAAGTAAAAGCAAAAGTGTATTTTACAAAGTCTAAAAGCTTACAACCCAAAGTCACTCTCTAAAGGAACTACTAAAGAATAAGTTCAGCAAATAGGAATTTGAACCCAGAAAGGGGGAGTGAGATGCCAGAAACAAGGGTGAGCAAAGAAATCAACAAAATATATTGGTAGATTATTGTAAGAATTGACTCTTTAAAAAAAAATGAATTTTCAGGGTTTAAAATGAAACAGATTGTTAAACAATAATAGCTTATAGGATGAACACAGATAGTTTGGAGGGAAAATAAAATTTATACTGTGTAATATATGCATATTAAATTTTAGTAGAAATATTCTCTAGAATAGGGATGTATATAGCCAAAACAGTAAAGACGAAAAGGGAATCAATAAACATAATAAAACACTACGAAGGGAGAAAATAAAGACGTGAAGAATACACATGGAAAAGAAGAAATACAAAATATGATGTTAAAAATAAGACTAAATTACCTTGAGTCCAAAAATATCAGAAAATATAGGGTAAGCACTTACACTGTAGATTAGATATATTTCAAATAATATGCTCATAGGTTTTGTACAATAAATACATTACATAGGGTCTAAAAAACCTGGAAATTCAGGGAAAATAGTGTATTTATTATACTTTTTAGGGTTAAAAAATTGGACATTGCTTTAAATTTAAAGATACTTTACTTGAAATGTTGACGGAAGCTTGAAGAAAATATATTGAGCAAATATTTTAAAAATGTGACTAATATATTGTTTAAAATTAAGTTTGTCCTGTTTTCAGATTTTCAGACATCCTGTATATAATCCATAATAACAAATACAATGGATTTATCTCATACATTAAATGATAGAACTCTCTCTGACTAGATTTTGAAATGTATCTATATGCTATTAATGAGACCCACTTTAAAATAGAAATATTAAAAATAAAAGGTTTTAAATTTATGTAATAAGTACATAACAAAAGAAAAATGTTGTAGCAATATTAATAGCAGAGAAAATATGCTTTAAGATGTAAAAATCATAAACTTATTTGTATCAAGCCACATAGACTCATGAACAGTAATTATGGCAAATTTTATAAGGAGAAATTTTATAAGGAGACTGTCATAGATCCACAATCATTATGGGAAATTGACACTGCTGTCTTGGAAATGAATTAAGAAAAAATTTTAATTAGTAAGAATGTCAGAGATTTGAGCAATACATTTAAACTAAATTGAAAAGTTTAAGCAAATTAGAAGCCCAAAAGTAGAAGTTTTTATTTTCGTTTCATTGTAAAATCTAGCATAAAACACTCAGCTTTAAAAAATCAAAACATTTGTATTAAATACTTTGACACAAATTAATTTATCAGCAACATTTTTACTTTTACTGTCCAGAATTTTAAAGTTCTCTTTCTGTGTGCAATTTTTAAATGATCTGCAATTTACCAGTCTTTTTTTTGACCCTGATTTTCTATACCACCTAAGGATATTTTCTTCTGTAGGTTAACTAATTCTACCGTTTTCCATCTTTTCTCTCACATTCTGTTATTTTTTCCCCAGTCCTCTAATTTTTATCCTCTTGGCCCTTTCTTATCAGATTCTGAGAGACTTTAAAATATTTTGAAATGTTCCTTGTTTTCTTGATGAAGAAAACATATGAACACAATTTCCATCTAGTCACCAACTATCCGCTCTGTGTGCAAGGGGGAACAAACTTGCCTGATTACTGTCATGGTATTTTCTACCAAGTCTTTCATGAGTGTCAAATGGTGCATTTTTTCACGTTGTGAAGCAGCGTCTCTCTATATACCAGAAGGCCAATCCAAATGACACATGTTTGCTTTATCAACCTCTGTAAAAGTCTAGTGGTAATTTATATTGATTACATAATAAGAAACTTCATCCCTGGTACAACATGTTCTTTCAGCTGCAGAGCCACACCTGTAGAAATGCTAACTCACATCTGGTTCCATAAATCTGTTCTTTCTGATCCTCTGGAGAGATACTTTTATGTAAACTATATAGCTACATGTGCAACAGGAAAGACCAAAGCAGATGGCTAAACCTAGTAACCATTTCCACCCCAGGCCTTGAGCTCTTACTTTCTTCCTTGACTTTGATGTCTTCCTATTTGAGAGTTAGTTCAACCATTCCTTTCATGAAAGGTGTCTCTTACCAACTTTATTTATACTTAGATAACCAGTTCAAAGTGCAGATATTGTTGTTATTTTGAGGTTTTAAGGACATTCTCTGAGTCAAGAATATTAGTTTCACTCATTATTAAGGGTTCCTCTCAATTAATTTTTTGATATGAAGATACCAAAGAAGATACCTACATTTCCTCATCGTGATATATTTTCAACTTTATTGATTCACTTGCACGTGTTTGATTATAACTCTACACAAAATCAACTTTAAAAACAAACCAGGCCGGGCGCGGTGGCTCAAGCCTGTAATCCCAGCACTTTGGGAGGCCGAGACGGGCGGATCACGAGGTCAGAAGATCGAGACCATCCTGGCTAACACGGTGAAACCCCGTCTCTACTAAAAAATACAAAAAACTAGCCGGGCGAGGTGGCGGGCGCCTGTAGTCCCAGCTACTCCTGGGGCTGAGGCAGGAGAATGGCGTGAACCCGGGAGGCGGAGCTTGCAGTGAGCTGAGATCCGGCCACTGCACTCCAGCCCGGGCGACAGAGCGAGACTCCGTCTCAAAAAAAAATAAAAAATAAAAAAATAAATAAAAACAAACCAACTGTGATCAATCAAATAACTAGTTACCTTGAAGGCAACAAATGTGTAACTAGTATTTGAACCACATCTAGCATTTTTTCCCGTGAAGCAATTTGTTAATGAAAGTGAAACAGTAGAAAAAGAAATTTGATAGAAAGGACACCAACGAGCCTTCTGAGGGAACGTTATAAAGCCCCAATCCAAGCAGCTTTAAAACTAGGAGAGACCACATCTATTCCAGCCCTTTCCCCATAAGTTGCCACCCCAGAAGACTGAGATGCCTCCAGATGTCAGTCAGCAAGTTGCTCAAAGGCAGAAAATGAATTAAAAAGACTCTTTCCACTAGTGTCTGCTGGTAACTCGTATTTGAAAGAAAACTTGGAAGCTCAGTATGTGGAAGACTGTCACTGGGGTGATGTCTAGAAAGCAATCTCCTTCATAATTTCTCTATTTGTTACTAACAGGTATTTTCCACAGATTGTAGTGTTTTTAAACTGGCCAAAGTCTTTAGATCTCAAGATTTGGAGGAACATGGCTCAGGTCTTCTTTTGGACCTTCTATTAATGTCAAAGCTCTCACAAGTCACTGTGGTATGAAGCAGCTTTAAGAACAGAGTTTCAGCAATTCAACAGCCAGGTAAACGTTTTCACTCTAAGGCTTCTGCCTAAAACTGTGAAATTGTGGGAGGGGTGTGATGCTGGATATTACCATCTGTTTGGAATGACTAGTCAGATTGGCAGCAGCAAGAGGGTTCCAACATCTGGCACCAGGGTGGGTGAGGCTGAGCAATCTGCTAATGGTCTCAAGGGAAACAAACCAGAGACCAGAAGAGGCCTAAGGTATTACAGGTGGAAAGTCCTCAAGAGATTCTCAGTCCAGTAAGCATATGTTCAAGAAAAGAGCTAGCTTATACCATTTTCACTCATGTATTAGAGTTCCATCAATATAGCTACAATGTGAACATTCTATTTCCCCATATGAAACACTGTTCTATTTTAAGGGGCTTAAAAGGTAAATAAAGGACCTTAGGTAAAACCTAAAGCAATCCAAATCAAGGCTGGACTTTCATTAGTAATAATGAATCAATATTGTTTTATTATTTGTGACAAATGCGCCTCAATGTTAACAATAGGGGAAACTAGGTGTGGGGCATATGAGAACTCTGGAATATTCTTGCTGCTTTTCTGTAAATCTAAAAGTATTCTAAAATAAACTTTTATTTAAAGAACAACAAAAATAAACAATTTGGCCAGCCACGGTGGCTCACGCCTGTAATCCCAACACTTTGGGAAGCTGAGGCAGGTGGATCACCTGAGATCAGGAGATCGAGTCCATCCTGGCCAACATGGTGAAATCCCGTCTCTGCTAAAAATACAAAAATTAGCCAGTGTGGTGGCGCATGCCTGTAATCCCAGCTACTCAGGAACTGAGGCGGGACAATCGCTTGAACCCGGGAGGCGGAGGCTGCAGTGAGCCCAGATTGTGCCACTGCACTCCAGCCTGGCCACAGAGAGAGACTCCGTCTCAAAACAAACAAACAAATAAATAAATAATAAACAATTTAACCCATCCACATGATTGCTCGTTCAAGCCTGGCTGCAAGCACAGTTGCTGGGGTCAAACATGCTTTTCTTCTACTCTTCTTAGATTCTGGAGCACTTTTACACTTTCATATATTCTGCTATAGATAGTAAAATCACAGATATTACAAAGCACAAGCTCTTTCACATATGTGATCTCATGTGTTAGAAACTTAAATGCTGATAAAAGACAGTTTTAGAAAATATGAGGGCAACAAGATTCTAAGATTCTGCCTTTGTGCACTACGTGCTTTGGTTTCAGATAAAGCTTTTAAAAAAGTTTTCTGGGTCGGGTACAGTGGCTCAGGCCTGCAATCTCAGCATATTGGGAGGCCAAGGTGGGAGGATTACTTGAGCCCTAGAGTTCGAAACCAGTTTGAGTAATGTTATGAAACCTCATCTGTACGAAAAATAAAGTTTTTAAACTAGCCAAATGTGGTAGCCCCAAGCTACTTGGGAGGCTGAGGCTACAGTGAGCTATGATTACACCACTGCATTCCAGCCTGGGTGACACAGCAAGGCTCTGTCTCAAAAAAAAAAAAAAATGAAAAAAAGAAAAAAAATTCTCACTCCATTAGAGGAAAAGCTTCAATTGAATGGCAATCTGTTTCAATCCTCCCTTTTCAGCAGTTGGGGAAACTATCAGAGTTTCTCCAAACAAGATGATTCTCAATATTGCTTTTAAAGATGAGGATGCGGCCAGTGTGGTGGCTCAGGCCTGTGATCCCAGCACTGTGGGAAGCTGAGGTAGAGGATCAGTTGGGGTCAGGAGTTCAAGACCAACCTGGGCAACACAGGGTGACCCCTTCTCTACAAAAAAGTACAAAATTAGCCTGGCGTGATGGTTCCGTGTCTGTTGTTTTAGCTATTCAGGAGGCGGGGGCAGGATGATTGCTTGAGTCCAGGAGTTCAAGGTTGCAGTGAGCTATGATTGCATCACTGCACTCCAGCCTGGGTGACAGAGTGAGACTCTATCTATCTCTAAAATAAAAATAAAAATAAAAGAACGAAAGGCTGGAAGTGGGGGTGGGGCAGCCCCAGCAGAGGGAGTCAGCTCTCGTGCATGAGATGATTATTGGAAACCCCAAATTCTGAACTTTGAATATGGGGTGTTTCCTTTATAAATATATGATTTCTATCTTCACCCAAAAACCAACCAGCAAAAGTCTTCATATCTCAAAGGAAGAAGAGAGGAAATCCATGTCTATGTTTTAAGACACTTTACTGCCTAATGTCCTTTTGTATTAAAGATCACATTGCTCCCTACCTTGGCATCATAGAGAAGGGAAAAGGCTGTTGGCAGTTTATAATTAAGAAGCCTGAGGCACAGGGAGGCCATTCAAAGTCACACAGATTATCAGCTGTGGACATGAGACAAGAGCCAGGGCTACTTTTCTATTAGACCACTATCTGGAGTCGAGGGCTCCTACAAAATGTAAGAGCCAAGACTTTAAAAACTTAAAACCTCATGCAAACACTCTCTCAAAAAAGAATTAGCAAGCTAGAAATGACTCCCACAGAAAGAGCAATTGTTTTATTTTAACAGAATATCTAAGAGCAGAAATAGGCAAAGGCACGAAAGTTTAAAAAAATAAAAAACAAAAATAACTCTCAAACTCCTATACTCCTTGTTTCCTAGTTACTCAGACACAGGTGGGTCAGTGGCTCCAGGCTGGCTGGGGATGACTCTATCAAGTCTTAGGGCAGTAGGGAGCTCTCTGGATAGATATTTCCGTTCCACCATCGCATAACCATATACCTACCCAACAGAGTGTGGGTGAAGTATTTTTTGTTACCATCAATCTTCATAAAAAGATATATATAAGCAAGAGAGCTATAGGCCACCATGGATAAAGCACAAGGCTGCCCCAGAGTAATAGCACATTTCCAGCCATATCTGTCTCAGTGAGAGAAGAAACAAAAACTGGAAGAATGTGAAGAATGAGGAAAAAGAGAAAGAAAGAAAAGGAGGAGGGCGAAGGAAGGGAAAGAGAGAGGAAGGAAGGAGAGAACTTGAACAAAACCCATATTTCCGTTCATAAAATATCTTGTATACTGTTGTATTAGTCTGTTCTCGCTCTGGTAATAACGACATATCCAGGACTGGGTAATTTATAAATGAAGGAGGTTTAATTGACTCACAGTTCCTGGGGAAGTGTCACAATCATAGTGGAAGGCAAATGAGGAACAAAGTCATGTCTTACATGGTGGCAGGCAAGAGAACATGTGCAGGGGAACTCCCCTCTATAAAACCATCAGATCTCACGAGACTTATTCACTACCATGAGGACAGCATGGGAGAGACCCACCCCCATGATTCAATTACCTCCTGCTGGGTCCCTCCCACCACACGTGGGAATTATGGGAGCTCGAATTCAAGATAAGATTTGGGTGGGGACACAGCCAACTGTCTTCTTTCCTCATTCATTAATTTTTAGAGTATTTGAAAAAAAAAAAAAGAGAGAAAGAAAATTATGGTCAAAATCCCCAAATAAGTAAATAAATAAATAGAAAAGACAAGAGCAGCTCCTGACAGCTGACACAGTGCCATTCTGTCAAGTATTTCAGGTATCTGTGGACTGGCTTCCAGAGATTTACAAGAGAAAAACACTCTTCCTTTCTCATTTTCAAGTTGGGAAGGAGTTTCAGGCCTTCCTTGCACAACCTTAAGTCCAAGGAATATCTGGAAAATTGAAGTAATTTTTCAGAATGAACCGTAAGTTGCAGATGACTGTGTCATGAGAACATTTAAAAAGAACTGAAATAAATATTTATTCTATCTTGTTGCCTGAAAGTTTATTGTTAATTATGTTAGACCTATAGCAGGCCGGGCACGGTGTAATCCTAGCACTTTGGGAGGCTGAGGCGGGCAGATCACTTGAGGTCAGGAGTTCAAGACCAGCCTGGCCAACATGGTGAAACCCCATTTCTACTAAAAATACAAAAATTAGTTGGGTGTGGTGGCACACACCTGTAATCCCAGCTACTCGGGAGACTGAGGCAGGGGAATCACTTGAACCCAGGAGGTGGAGGTTGTAGTGAGCCGATATTGCACCACTGCACTCCAGCCTGGGCAACAGAGTGAGACTCTGACTCAATTGAGAACAACAACAAAAAAAACCTATAGCAGCCATTGCTAGCCCTTTGGTATACATTTCTTTAGAGGATAAGATGGTCCAGATTACTGAAGTCATAACAAAGGCAATGCACAGCTAGCTTCACCTGTCACTTTCTGTTTGTTTTTCGGGTCATAGACTTTCATCATTTTCAATTCTAGTGTACATAGGCACACATACAGGAAATGCATCCCGTGAGAGCCTAGACACATACACAGAACATGTCTCCATAACAGTAACAGGCATGGCTGCTTGCGTGCTGTAGGGATTCTTCTAGTCTCTGGGTAGAGGTGCTGAAAGGGTGAACAGTCTACTCAGGGCTCCTCTGAGACCCAAAGCAGCTTGTAACATTTGGTGGCTTATTTTGAAGTGTGTACAGTGTATGTGCTCAGCTGTGCCTTGATTTGTTTCCGAAATGCAGGGACTATGTTCTGCATGTATCCTGGCAGACAGGCGTGGCCGCTGTGAGCTGCAGTCCAGTCTATACCCAAAAGAAGGAAATCAAGGGAGAAGAAGAATTGAAGTGGTGAGACAAGATAAAGAGCAGAGTAGAGGAAAGTAAGGGAATGAGGAGGAGATAACGGAAGACAGAACTACAAAAACACAAAGGTTCTTGGGGTTGAAATAAAAAAGAAGGACCAGAACATAAAAGGTTTAAAAAAGAAAGGTATATAAATAGAGGGAGTGGTTGATAGGTAAAAGAGATTTACGGAAAGCAGAAAACCACACCATGATAGAATAAGCATCCACTCCAGAGTGCCTGGGACAGTCCCACTTCAGGACGGCGTTTTCGGGAATTTATTAACAGCTCCTTCTTTCCCTCTTCAAATGTCCCAGTTTGATGATACATCGTCATCCTGTCTACAGACTACCCCTGGCCTAAGACAGAGAAGCCATGAGCAGGACCAAAGCTGGGAAATGGGCACCAAGAAGAGCTTTAGGGAAGGGACAGAGAGAAATAATGGCTAAAATAAAATACTTTAAAAAAAGAACATGGAAAATGGAGACAAGACACAATGTAGAGGCACTTGGAACCAATTAGAGCAAAGACAGATAAAGTGAGAAGGGCTGTTGAGAGAAAAGTATAAAATTTAAGGAGGGATAGAGAGGAGCAAGAGGAAAACAAAGACAAGAGACAAATGATTCAGAGCCCAAATATGTGTAGGCTTCAAATATTTTTCCTTATGTCTGGGGATTTGTGGTTGTGATCAGCATATATAAAAATGACGGAAAAGGGCCACCCTCTTTGGGCCCTGTGCAGGCACGCACAAGGTCCCTCTGTGGCTGCCTCCCTGGCCCGGCGGGCTACCCTGAAGCTGCTCCCCTCTCAGCGCCTGCCTCCCTGGCTTGCAGGCTGCCCTGGCCAAGCCTTCCCACTGAGCCCCCCCTTGGCTCCCAAAGGCCTCATACCAGATGGTCTGCCTCCGTGGTTTCATAGCTGTCCACAGATAGGCCACAGTATGTGAAGCCGTACTTCAGTGCGTCATTTCGAAAACCTCTTTTGACTTTTAACGGGATCAGAATCTCATATTGAGAAAGGCGGAAAGTAAATGTCAAAGGCAAGTTCAAAAGGCCAAGGGATTTCTAGCAAAGCATTCCCTTAGACCCAGTGGAAAGATAGAACACCAGTGGCAGTAGGGTCTTTGGCACTTGAGCTTCGGAAAATGTGTCATATGGATTTCTACCACCATTTTGAGTTGGGTCATACTGTGGGTTGAACTGTATCTCCCCTGAGTATTCATATGTTGAAGCAGTCCTAATGCCTGAGACCTCAGAATGTGACCTTATTTGGAGATAGGGTCTTTACAGAGGTAATTAAGTTAAAATGAGGTCATGAAGGTGGCCCCTAATCCAATACAACTGGTGTCTTTATAAGAAGAGGAGGCCAGGCTCGGTGGCTCATGCCTGTAATACCAGCACTTTGGGAGGCCGAGGCAGGCAGATCAACTGAGGGCAGGAGTTCGAGACCAGCTTGCCCAATATGGCGAAACCTTGTCTTTACTAAAAATACAAAAAATTAGCCTGGTGTGGTGGCATGCGCCTGTAATCTCAGCTACTCAGGAGGCTGAGGCAGGAGAACTGCTTGAACCTGGGAGGCGGAAGTTGCAGTGAGTCGAGATGGTGCTACTGCACTCCAGCCTGGGCAACAAGAGCGAAACTCCATCTCAAAAAAAAAAAAAAAAAAAAAAAAAAGAAGAGGAAATTTGGATGCAGATACACATTCAGAAAGAATGCCATGTGAACACGAAGATAACCATCTACAAGCAAAGGAGAGAGGTCTGGAACAGAGACTTCCCTCACAGCCCTTGAAGGAACCAATCCTGCTGACACCTTGATCTGGGACTTCTAACCTCCATCCAGAGATAAATTTGTTTGTGGCATTTTGTTATGACGTCTGATATGGTTTGGCTGTGTCCCCACCCAAATCTCACCTTGAATTGTAATAATCCCATGTGTCAAAGGCAGGGCCAGGTGAAGATAACTGAATCATGGGGGCAGTTTCCCCCATACTATTTCCATGGTAGTGAATAAGTTTCAGGAAATCTGATGGTTTTATAAATGGGAGTTCCCCTGCACAAGCTCTCTTTCCTGCCACCATGTAAGACATGACTTTGCTCCTCATTCGCCTTCCACTATGATTGTGAGGCCTCCTCAGCCATGTGGAGCTGTGAGTCCATTAAACCTCTTTCTTTATAAATTACTCAGTCTTGGGTATGCCTAATAAACTAGTACTCCAGATGCAGTCTCATCAAAGATGATAGTTAGGAGAAGATGACCAGACTATTTACAGGTTTTGTTTTTGGTTTTTTATTTTTCATTTCCCTGGGGACACTAAATGATGCCTCTTTGAATTATCTGAAAGTGTGGGCTCTCTGTATGGCAAGATGGAACTGGCTGTCTTTGAGGAAATGGTTTCAACTGTTCATGCCTCTGTTTCTCCCTTTATAAAGTTGGTTACTGAGCCTACATTCTGAAGTGCCCATTGTGGCCGGGCATGGTCCCTGTAACCCCAGCAACTTTGAGAGGCAATAGCAGGCAGATCACTTGCGGTCAGGAGTTCAAGACCAGCCTGGCCAACATAGTGAAATCCCATCCCTACTAAAAATACAAAAAATTAACTGGCCATGGTGGCGTGTGCCTGTAATCCCAGCTACTCAGGAGGCTGAGGTGGGAGAATCGCTTGAACCCGGGAAGCAGAGGTTGCAGTGAGCCGAGATCGTGCCACTTCACTCCCGCCTGGGTAACAGAATGAGACTTCATCTCACACAAAAAACAAACAAAGTGCCCATTGTGTCTGAGTCTTAAGGCAAAGAGTGATCCCGTGAACATTCTCAGCTTTGGACAAGAAGGTCAAACTTAAATGTAAAGTCTTCTTAATAAGCGCTCTTTCTGAGAGTGGCTGGAAGGTGAGTGGAGACTAACTTCTTTTGTAAATCCTTGGACAGAGAAATACAGTCCTTGACTTTCTACCTGACCCACACAGAAGCAGCTCTGTCTTGGCCTTTTGAGTACCTTTTGGATATGTTGGCTTTTTGAATACCTCAACTGATCCTCTGCCTTTTAAAAAAATTTTACGTAATCAAACACCAAAACAGCTTGAAGTATTTGTACAAGTAGTTGAATCCTTTAGTGCCTAATGTCAGAGAAAATCTCCCGTTGAGTCAGGGAGAAGGATGGAAACTGCTTGTTAAACTATCTCTGGTACCAGAAAAAGAAAACAAAAAGTACTTCTCTGACTTTCTTTCTTTCTTTTTTCTGTTTTTTTTTTTTTTTTTTAATTTAATTTAACTGCTCTAGGTCTAGATCCTCATCTTGTCTAACTCTAACTTGAGCAATCTCTCCAGTCAATAGTGAAAGGAATGGTGTTTAGCTCTGTTTCCTTATATGGCAGAGAATGACAATGTGCTTGTCTGGTTGAACTGCAGCATGGCTCCCTGACAAATTATAATGACTGGTTACGGAAACCTCCTGCTCTGGTTTCCATCGCTTTCTTGGGGGAAGACGCAGAGCAGATAGCCGTAGGGAAATGGAGAGGGTTGGCGTTAGGGAGCAGCTTTGAACAGCTCTGGCATTTTCCAGCAGTGTGACTTTGGGCAAGTTATTTGATTTACTTTACTGCTCTGAGAGAGCAGTCCTCAACCAGAACAGTGCCTGCCACATAGCTAGTATGCCAGCAAGGTAGCTGAATGAGCTAGCTTATCTTCTCAACCATCCTTAACCTGTGAGGACTTCAGATAACTATCAATCCATTGCTATTCAGTCTCTCTCCCAAGTTCAGTACTTTTTCTCCAGATAAATTGCAGTTTCCTTCTTCCCTCCCTCCTCTTCCCCCTTTTCCCTTCCTCCCTCTCTCTCCTTTCTCTCTCTCTCTCTTTTTCTCTTTTCCCCTCCCTCCCTCTTTTCTTACTCCCACTCATTCCAGCTCTAAAACACCGAAAACCTACAAAACAACCCAATCTCAGGAATAATACAACTCTCTAGCTATACTAGATAAAATGATTTAAAATGTTAAAGGTAGCACACATTTGTTGATAAGGGCAAGCGGGTAAACCTTCTGGTTGAAGAGGACAGTGGAAGTAGTCTGCTTTCTGTAGAGCACCAAGGTTCATGCTTCAGAGATAGAAATATCTATTTAGACAGTGAGTAAGTTGATCTGAAATAGGTCTTCCTAGAACTTGTATCTATTGGTCCTAGTCTTACCTCCTGGAGACCCCAAATATAGAAGCAGTCAGCCCTTTTTAATCTGTCTACAGGATGGCCTAGAGGAGGCAACGGGGCAGTGTGTGGCTAAGCCCCACGCTTACAGATAGCCTCCACAGGAAATCACAACCAACAACTGACCATTTGTAATTTAGTGTCTATCACGTACGTGCAAAGCAGTTTTGAGATATTATTTCTAGCAGTTGTGACAACTACAAAATGGAGGAGAAATCACCCCCATTTTGCAAAGTGGTGAATTTGAGATTCAAACTCAAGTTCTCCTGACTCCAAAGTTTGTTCTCAAATAGATCGCAATTCTTTCTAGAAATACAAACAAAAGAGGAGTCTCAGTCACGTGGAGTAATTAGCAAGAGGCAGCATAGCATGGTGGTGAAGAAGGTGGGCAATGCTTCCAGATTATCCCGGGTTTAGATCCTGACCCAGCTACTTACTAGCTGTGGGACCTTACCTGTATTACTTAATCTAATTGTAACTCAGTTTCTTCATCTGTAAAATTAGCTGTTATGAAGATAACTTATTTTATTTTTCCTAATAAAAATCTATACACTACTTAGCATGTGCCAGGCACTGTTCTATACACTGAGCAGTGATACAATTCACTAGAAATTAATGAGCTCCAACATGAACATTGATTGGCTTCAGGTATCTTTAAGGAAGAAATTATAGGCTTTTTTTCTTTTTACTTTTTATTTTTTTCTGAGACAGGGTCTCACTCTGTCATCCAGGGTGGCATGCACTGGTGCAGTCTCAACTCACTACAGCCTTAACCTCCCAAGCTCATGTGATCCTCTCACCTTAGCCTCCCAAGTAGCTGGGACTGCAGGTGCACACCACCATGCCCAGCTAATTTTTGTATTTTTTGTACAGACAGGGTTTCACCATTTCACTTAGGCTGGTCTCGAACCCTTGCACTCAAGCAATCTGCCTGCTTTGGCCACCCAAAGTGCTGGGACTACAGGTGTGAGCTACCACTACCAACCTGACGTTTATTTCTTTCCCTCATTTAACTCATTTATTAATACTATATGCAGGAAACAGCACATTTTTAGGCTCAAATCACAGCACTGAAAAAGGCAGACAAAGTCTCTGCTTTCATAGTGCTTATGTTCTGGGAGCAGAAGAAATAAATAAGCAAGCAAACAAACAAATATGCAATCATAAGCATACATTATGAATATGCATGTAACTGAACGACAGAGGTATTCCGATGGGTTCTCCAAAGCAGAGCTAATTTTACCACTGCATCCCTTAGGATCAGTGCCGTGCTAGTCAATGTTTAGCAACAAGTTCTTGGGTGAGGGGGAGGGGAGTCTGCTTTGTAGCATGGGCTGATTTCTGTGGTGTAATTACTTCCATCATGGTCAATTTCAAGTTCTGAATATAACATCACTGAATGAAGAATTGGGAAGAAAAGCTCAGTTGCACAGCATTTTATACAGTATTTCCACCATATAGCCACAATAGATGTAACTAACCTCAAGAGAATAGATAATAGTGAAACATAGTAAAATAATTAGGAAGAATTTTGAGTATTTATTATCTTGGCTTTTCATATAATGTGTTTAATTGTAAGCTTATATGATTTAGTTTTTATAATGGCTGTGTTTTACAACTGGCTCTCAAAATTCTCGAAAGTTTAACAATCAGCTTTTGGAAGCCAGTATGAGTTTGGGGTGCAGAGAAAGTGGGGACAGTGTTAGAGATGAAGGAGACCGAGTCCAGATGATGTCATTGTACAGAGGTGGATTCTAATCTAATTCCTTTTTAGCTGCTCTTCTCCAACAAGCTCTGCTTCTGTGTACACAGGGAAGCACCTACCCTCTAAACCAAAGAGCATGGGTACAAATATAGTAACAATTTTGACATTCTTACTAGATCAGGTCACTCTTACAGAGAAACTTTTGGGTCTCCAATCATTAGTGAATATAATTCATGCAGTCAGTGCTCTGACTATGGTAGATTCTTCTGTGCAATACGGAGTATGTAATTCCTAACTGCTGAATAAAGGAAGAACCTAGAGATACATTTTCTGTCCTTCTGCAAAAGCAAATTATCCCCCATCCATGCACTCAAAGTCTCCTGTCTCTTAGGGTCCACATACTTTCAAAAGGGCCACCCAGGGAAGCATCTAAACCAGGGGCTGTGATGACTCCGGCCCTAGAGAAGATGTAGGGGTGAGGGTGGAGGTGGAGGAAGCTTCTCCCCTCCTTAGGATTTGCGCATCCTCACCACAAAGTGGAAACAGAGAAAAACATCTTTAGCTTTTCCTAGGAAGCGAAATATGTGCTCAAAACCTCCTAAGAACAGAAATGCTTAAATTTTTTTTCTCCTAGATTCACCCCTCCCCCTAAGCCTAAATTTCCCTTAGTAATGATGGCTGGAAAAGGAAGTGGGAAATAGCATGACAAATTTTATTCTTGCCACATTTCCAGTGCTTTACAAAAGCAAATGCTGGAAATCTCATCAGAAAAGTTTGACCTTACGGGGTTGATAACTTTGTGCTTAAACCAAAAAAAAAAAAAAAAGCAAAATTAAGGTTTTGCTTTTCTGGCCAAACCGATTATTTGGCATATGCAACTATAATTTTTAGAAAGAAATTATTCAAAACTAAAGACATAGGCTTCTGAGGAATAAGAAACTACATACATCTACTATCAATTATTTTAACGATAGGTACACAGAACTGTTTCTGAGCCAGGATGTTTTATCAGAGTCACCAGGGAGCTTTTACAAACTACAGATGCCTGGACCCCCTTCTAGACCTACTGAATCAGAATCTCCAGAGGATAGGTCTCAGGGATGTGTATTTTCAAAAGGCTCTACAGTTGATTCTGATTAAGATACTGGTTAAGATCCACGGGTATATAGGCAGATTGGGCTGCATTGTATAACCTAAATTTGCTAACTGTTAAAATATGCTCTCTTACTATCAGGGGAAGTAATGTGGTATCTTGAAAAGGTTAACTGCTTGGAACTTAGGAGCTGTGTGTTTTGGAACTATCTCACCACGAATTAACTGGATGACTTTGGTCAAGTTACTTGGTTAGTTCTTTCATTCAACAAATATTTATTCTGATTCTGCCTTGTGCCACGCACTGGTAATATATGAACGAAAAAAAATAGAGGTTCTCTGCCCTTATGTATCTGACAGATCAATAAGAAAGGGCAGACATTAATCAAAGAAACCTACAAATACATATATAATTTTACTTGGTGTGGCTAGGCTTTGGAGAATAAAAAGTAGATCACAGTTTCCTCTTTTAAAAAGAATTTCTACTTAAGATCCCAAATTTCCTGTCCCAACCTTCCCACGCATAACATAATTATATGTTTTAAGTCCACTCATTTATAAAACACAAAACCAAAACTACTATGACTTCAATAACTCTTTTAAATAAATTAGCATTTTATCATTATAATGTAGGTATATAATTAAAAAAATAGTAGCACATATGATGTAAGATGTATTATTTACTCACAGCAGCTTGCCAAAAGCACTTGCTGCATATACAGATTTGTTTACCTATTGCAATGACTTTGTGACCTCCCAGGGATCCACCACCCAGAGGTTAAAAACCTACAGACCACATTAATGAAGACTAAAACATGGTACTTGAGTAGACTTGGCCCTTTTCTTCCACAACAGATAACACTATCAGTGACCACATTTTCCCCTCCCCTCTGAGCTTAGACTCATCCTCAGAATCCTTCTTAACATGCCAGTTGGTTGGAGCTGGCATACAGATGAAAAATTATATGTACTCCTTGGACTAAATGAGCTCCTAAGGTCTTGTCCAGCTTAAAAATTCTATGAATTTATATATTCAATGCTGTTCTGCTGCCTTGAGGAACACAAATGCCTTCTCCCATGTTCATATAAAAGTACCCCAAATATTAGAAGATATTTATGTGGCCTCCTCATTTTCTTTTCTTTGGGATAAACAGCTCTAGATCCCTTATCTGTTCTGCATATATTTTGCCTCCTGACTCCCTCCAGCCTTTGATGCTCACCCTAGAATGCATATGTGTCCGTGTCTTTCTGAAAAATGAGCCCAGAACAGAGCACGGAGTCCCATTTGGGATCTGAACTGTGCAGAACTCAGGGGATTTTTTACTCTACTTGACAAACACCAATGATGGGTGCTCAATGGATTAAAAATTACATTGCAAATAATGCTTAGATCTGAAACTTCCAGTGATTAAGAGTGCACCAGCTTTTATGCATTCACCTTATTATGTATTGTGGTTTACATTGAGTTGTGCTTGTTTTTATTTATTAAAATTGTTAAATCATTACACATTAAATCTTCAAGACTGCTTTCATTTGAAGGGAGCCATATCACATGGAAGGTTCATATGAAGTTTCTTGCCAACAATAATATCCAGAATGTTTTTTCCCAAAATCTTTCTGAGATAGATGATTCTTATCCTTTCAGTTGTCAGTGGTGCAAACTTCCAGATTAATCTCCCTTAACACTGGCTCACTGGGTCATGTCACAGTGATCATCAAGAACTGTGTAATCATTCTTTGGGTGTTTGCCTCTCTAGGAATTTAGTCACCTGAAAATTCAAATGATTCCCATTGAGAGCTGTTGGACATTTCAGCTAATTTGCCTTCCATGCTCAATTTCTCTTCTAACTAAAATTACCCATTGAGCTCTTCTTTGCCCAGGGGTGACCACTGCCTGGATTAGAGTCATTTATCCGTAGGCATGCCTGTCTGTGCCTTTGATGTCCTCCTCCTACTAAAGGATTTGCCATAGACAATAGTCTTTGCCTGAACCAATCAGACTTCCTCTCTCAGGACTGGACCTGGAAGCACAGAAGAAATTTTCCAGTTGATAGAACAACAGAAAGAGGCAGACACGTGCACTGAGCTGAGTCACACTAGTGGAAAGGGATGGAGTAAACATCCATGGACCGCTGCTGGGATCCTCTCACCCACCTTGACTCTAACTCTATTCTCTTTGGGCCCTGGTCCTGTTTGGGCTTCTGCTCTTGGATATCCCTGTGATCCCTCCCCTTCGTTAATCTATGTCTTATAATCCTGGCCCTTTACTTGAGCTACCAAAGTTTGCTCACACAGAGGTCTATTTCTTCTTAACACTGGGCCACGTGCTCCCCCAGACTTCACCTTATTAATCCATACACTGCTTCGCTAAGTTCTGCCTGACTTCTGATTCTTTACTCACCTGGCTGTCATGCGCAACTTAGCCCATTTTTGTAACTTATATCCATTCTGGCTTAGACTGGTCCTCCTGAGCCCAGTGGAACTAGTATCTTTGGTGCCAATTGGTCCTTGGGCCTCTTGGGCACTTTGCCTTGGTCCTGCCGGTCTTTAGCACAAAGTGAAGTCAGCCTGGTTCCTCAGCAATACATCTTGAGACAAATGATGAGGAATGTTATATGTGGGTGTCACAAGGAACTAATTATATATTCCTACTTAATATGTTTATCTCCAAGTGAGGTTGTTCCCTTTTAGTCAAGTGCTTTCATGGAGTATTCACAAAACAATGCCAGAAGCCTCAGGATACCATCACAAAGCAATTTATCCTCAAGTTATACATCATTTATACGTATACATACATTTTCAAAGAAAAGCCATGTACTGAAATGAGTGCCCAATTTACTAAAATTTTTTAAAAATGTATTTTCCTTCAACTATTCCCTCACTGCTGCTTAGCAAGCCTTTTATTAACTTCTTGGTGTTCTTTTCACGTACACTTAATAGCAGCCATTCCTGGATTTCTCTAGCCCCCAAGAGCTCCCCATAGAAAACTGCTTCTTTTCTAGAAATGATCTTCTTTTCTTTGAAATGGAGGCCATATGAGGCAATCTCCGCCTATACATCTGTGTATTTACCCCCTCTTTTCTTCCTTCCAGATCTGGGAAACAAAAATGGACACCTCCACTTGTATTCTGATCCCATCCAGCCTTGTCTTCTATGGGAATCCACACCTGACCCCACTCCCCATCTTACATGCCCCAGCTCAAAGGTCTCTCACCTGTCAATCATGAAGGGTGGGTTTACAAAGGGAACTTAAGGGTTCACAGTTTTTATCAGATTCTCAAAGGTTTCCATAGCAACAACACAGGGAAGAACAACACAGGGAACAACCTCATCACCCCTCCCTCACAGCCCAGGTCATACTTTCCCCCCTACCGCCTTCCCACAGCCTTACCCACAGCCTGCCAGTTGTGAGTTTGGGATGAGAAGCAGAGTGGGTCCTTACCACAAAACATGCTCTGACATCTCCTCTGTTTGTGTGAGTGGCTTTCCCTAGCTAGAACGCATCTGTGCTAGAGTGTTCTTCTGTGCTCTGGGCCTAATCTTAGAGCTGGTCCCTGCAAATAGTCAATGTTGGATCAAGAAAGTTCCCTATCCGGCACGGGGATGGGGGAGTTGGGGAAGAGGCTAGAGGTGGAGGCCTGGGGGTAAGGAAGTTAGGGATGCAACCAGGGTCCAGTTACAGCTGGGAGCACTAAAGACAGAGGCAAAGAGGTGAGAGGCGAGCTCCGAGGAGCAGTCTGGTTTCAATACCAACAGGAACCACAGCCAGGTGTTCTTGCCTTCCTTGCCCTTCCTACAAGGCCCAGGCATGACGTGCTGGGATTCATTCCATGCTTTTGGCTAGAGGTAGAGAAGCTGCCTCATTTACTAAGGCCTTTATGTTGTCAGCACTTTCTCACTGGTCTTCTGCTCAAGTGGATCTTTGGATTTCCTGGTTCCTGGATATTGCCTTGTACCGCTGATGGCCCATCTTATTCCACTTCCTTATATTTGTGTCCTCTTGGTCTGTGATCATCAAAGTAAAAATTCAGACAACATTGGGATAGACCAGTATTCACTGGACATGGCTCAGGGCTCTAGAAAGAACTAGGAGCGAGAAGATACCACTCAAGGGTCCTCAAATATGAGAAAGGAAGAGATCATTAGGGATACTAGGTAAGAAGTGGAGGATCCCAGCCAAGAGGAGCATAATATCCAGAGGACTCAAATGATAGGCAGTTCAAGGTATAGAATCTGCAAGGAAGAGGGGGCAAAGAGCTTCATCTCATTTGGACATCTTAACCACTATGGGACATAGGAGAAGCATGACCAATGTCCATTCTGCACTCCAAGATGTAGTCAAAAGCTGATGATTTCCTCAAAGGTCAGGGTTACTTAAGTAGAGGAACCAATACTAGAACTGAGATTTTGTAGCGGTTCTCATAAGTTAAGCCTCTGCCAAAAGTATCTATTTAAGCTACCCTTCTACTCAGGACTTATGGGCATCTCTCCAATAGCAAACTTGGATTACCCTGACAGATGAAGAACTTTCAGTAAGGAGCTAATGGTATCTTCTCAGGCTCTAAGAGAACTTATGCAGAAAATCCCCTTTTGAAGTCTGAAAATTCTTTGGCAGCATCTTTCTAACCTCCTCCTTAGTCCTACCATGCTATTTGCATACCACTCTATCAGCATTTTTCCTGTCCCCCGACCACATTTCTGAGACATGTGATAGACTACAGGAAATGGGAAACTAGCAAATCTCTTTTCATGCCCATCTCTAAGTCACTTTTGTGTCTTGCTAAGGAATGACTAACTAGTAATCACACTATCATGAAAATGGCAAATGGAGAAAATTACAGGTGTTTCTACAAAAATGCCCGCTGAGGTGCATTTTAATTATTAGAACAGAGAATACTTGGGCTAGATTCTGGAACTTTCTATGGCTGACCATAGGACAAACTTACTCTATCTACCTAAGAGGAGGAGATTCTCAGACCAGTCACAGGAGCCAATTAGAATTGTTAATAATGCTAATAATAAGGCAGTTGCCTTACTGTCAGGAAATGCTTTCATGTACCTCATGTAAAATCCTTTAAGCTGCAGTTTGAGCCTGGTTCTTCTTCTCCTAACTTTAATATAAGAATTGTATATTTACTTGAGGAAATATTTTGATTGGAATGATTGAAATTACACATTCTATTTGCTTCGAATATTTGAAACAACCCTGCGCTTTACTTATGGATCAACCCATTGTACATACATTCCTTGTGTGTCCTAGGCTCAACTCTTAGTGACTTTTTGTTCTGAAATTTTGCGATTATATTTCTGAAATGAAAGTTACTGTGCTTTCATCGTGCTCCTTTGACCTCACTATGTGGGGAAATATGTTCTAGGTAACATTCAACAGGAAGGAAGTAGCACAAAGAACTGCCTAAAATTCAGCATAAACTCAAATCCTCTCTCTCTATCTCTACCTATACAGCAGAACACCTAAAGTGTTACTTTGAAAAACCTAAAGTGTCTTTATGGTTGTTGGGGTGGGGAGCCCAAGAGAGGGGATGGGGATCCGGAGAGAGTGGTCATAGCGCATTTTGAACTTTCAGGGATTCTGAGATGTTGGTTTCAAAATGGAATTTATCCTCAAATCCCAAGATTATAGATTTCCTTCCAAACTGCATTCCCTTCATGGTTTAGAGAACAGTTAAAAGAAAAATTGCTCTCCATATTTTGATTGACATTAAAAACACTGTGAAAATAGTTTGGAACTTGATCTCTTCGAGGGAAGGACAGTAATTAAACTATAGCTTTCGCCTGCAGCTTTTCTTTCACACTTACTCAGAACTGTTCCAGGGAAGGAAATTCACAGGGAATTTGGTTCTCATATATCACTTCTAGAAGGAGAAAGAGGCATTCCCAAGAAAATTATCCCCAAACTTCTAAATACAAAGGGAAAAGGTTATTTAATGAATCTCAACCCCAAACCACCGCATTCCATGGAATAAAATCCAGTTGAATCAGTCATTTGCAGCTGGTAGTCTTTCATAGCCAGCACTATTAAAAAATCATCAGATTTACCCTGCTTGCCATATAGCATCTAGTCTTCACTCAAGTTCTAGCTGTATATGTCGGGTTTTGGCAAACACATTAGAAGGATTTTCAGTTTACAAGTCCATCTGCATAGTCCTGTTAACAGAAGGGATCTATAAATACCAAGCACTTTGTTCTCATCCACTTTTTTTGGCCATGTATTGCCACAGCACTAAAATTCCCCCACCGCTTACAATCAGCTCTTTCTAAAAGGAATTCCAGGCTACTACCAACTAACTGCCTTGTACTACTGTTTCAGACACCCAAATATGTCTATCTCGATATAAAGGACTGCCTCTTCCCTTTCTACACCACATTTCCAATCGACATCTCTTCAGATTATCTAGACACACTCAGGCACACTTTCAAACAGAAAATAAGATTTCTTAAAAAATAGTTTGGTAAGACGTTAAATGTGCTTTCTCAAAACACACCCACTAGCGCATGCATTCTCTTGTTATTAGGTTTTATAGGAAACAGACCAGCCTAGGCATCTTCTGTCTTAGCAAATATCCCATCAGTGACATTAACCCAACCAGTGCTAGGTGCTAGTGATCTCTCCATAGCTGATCTTATTTCCTTGCAACTCTGGAAGTCTAGTTTTAAATACTGGCAGCAGACTATAACGCAAATGCCTTTGGTTAAAAAATCATTCCTTTTGGCTTCTCATCAACCTAAAGAATTGTTGGTTTTTTTTTTTTTTTTTTTTTAAAGCAAAACCACTTTAAATCTTTAGCAATAAAAGATGCAGAAGAGACTGTGTGAGCAGTCTGGTGCAGTAGATTTGCTAACACTGGCCTTTGGATATCAGGTATAATCTCATATGGCTGTCCAAAACAAAAGGCTATCCTAATCAAAGTTGCCAGTGCTCCCTAAATGTAAGTCTCTATATGGTCGCTCTTCTTGTCCCAACTCTAAAAACAAAACTTGAAATCTCATCCTGTTTGCCTTCCGGGAATATCCGTATGGCAGGGAAGTCCAGTCAGGCTCCAGAGTTTGCATGGTTTATTGCCTCGAACATTCTTGCATCTCCAGCTACCTTAGCCAGGAATGTTGACTGAAAACCGGAGAAAGTCCCCAGATTCTCTCTAGAAGGAAAAAAAGAAAGCCTTCTGTGCCTTACCTCGTAGGCTGAAACTTCTTCCCGAGGACTAAGTCGGAAAGGAAGGACTGATTTCTTTAAGCAGGAGCACAGCCAGAGAGCAAGCAGGCAGGCAGGCAGCCGAATACACACTGCTCTATTCAATAGAACTCCAGACCGCCCTTCCTTGGCCCCTCCCAGAAGTCCATGCTAAGTGAACACATATCCCCTATGTTTACAGTCGGCAGGCGGTGGTATGCATTGTCCTGTCGTTTTTCTAATAGGCAGCCAATGACGACACACCAGCCAAGGTGGATGCAGCCTGCCTGTGGAGATGCCTGTCATTCCCTAGGCATGCTCAGGAAATCACTCATCAGAAAACCCAGGACCTAAAAAGCTCTGAAACTGCGTGCAGGCTGCCAAAACCAGCCTGCTGCATGCCCTTTTTTGGTTATCCTTAGCAGGGCCTCTGGAAGTGAATCCATTGTCAGGAACAATCATAAGAAATGTTCATCTTGGAGAGGCTGTCTTGTAGAACACGAATGCAGCAATAAAAAGAAAGCACAGTCTCTGAAACAAAAAGTTAACAGATCAGTTTATTGGGCGTGGGGGTGGGGAAGGCTTCTTACCAGAGAGAGTCTTAATAGTATATTTCTTTTCAAAGTACTTGTACGTACAAAATGAGTTTAAATTGTTATGCAATTCTAAAACCTAAAGGAGACAGGACCTGGGTCTGCTGTGCAGATTAAATTCTAGCCTGAAAGAGGCACAACTCCCCAAAATATGTCGGCGTGTGTTATAAAAACAAGTGACCGAAGGGAAACCAAAAACTTAGGTCTTTTTTAGCGGGTAATACTGGCCAGAATAAACCTAAGGTCCTACAGGCTTGGATATCCTCACTGACTTCACTTTCCTCTCCTTATCTCTTTTGTTTCCTCAGATTTGACAATGTGGAGATAGTACTAGAAATTCCTAGAAATTGATGCACGTCAGAGAGGGCATGAAGAGACGCACCACCTGCTTTGGGCTGGGGTAGACAGATGCATATATCCTGCAGAGGTGACATAATGTTCAGGTGGCTTCTTGAAAGTGCTCTCACCAGCCCTTCATTGTTAGGACGTGTGCTGTAAGAGGATCAGAATTAGGAGATGCTAAAGAGAATGAAGGTAACTGGCCCACACATAGTCTTGTCATTTTCAATATAGAATTCACTCA
This sequence comes from Rhinopithecus bieti, assembly GCF_001698545.2. Lineage (NCBI taxonomy): Eukaryota > Metazoa > Chordata > Mammalia > Primates > Cercopithecidae > Rhinopithecus > Rhinopithecus bieti. The sequence continues at coordinate 224,092 of NW_016808908.1, read as the reverse complement.
ATTAGTACTTAATTAAAAGTGAAAATCCCTTTTTTGGAGCACTTACTATTTGTCAGGCCTGGGTATAGGTGCAAGATCTATGTCTCATTGTTGTATGTTTGGACTGTTTCATCACTGACCAAGAAGTTTCACAATATTTTTCCTGGTTAATTACAAGTCCAGAGGTTGGTCTTTAAAAATGTGAGGTTTTACTATATGCCCTCCCCTATTTTGAAGATGTGACTTAGAAATGATCTCAGTTTATGAAAGTGTCCCTGCCCTTTGTGCCTCTTTTAGAACAGTTAGGAAGTAACTAATTCACACTGTCAGTTTCCTTCTTCAGCTTTCCAGAATTAACGAGTTACCCAGAGGCATCCATATCAACTCTCTACACTCATCTCTTTCTTGGGAAGCTTGCTTCCCTCGCCTCTTCCTGACTGCTACTGCTGCACAGCCCAAAAAAGCTATAGCCGAGACTCCCAGGCAGAGGGAGAGATGAGCCTCAGGCATCCCAACATAGAACTAGGAATGCACGTTCCCAGAGAAAAGAATAAATAATGGTTGGTAGGAATCGTATAGTCAATGTTGCATTTCAGGTACACTGTGGCACAAGCAGGCATTTGTGGAACATCACTGTTTATAAAATTGTTCCTGTGGGAAAATGTCTTCTGATCCCAGATAAATGATTTAGAAATAAATTTTCGGAACACAGCCAGTTTTGTTGATGGGGACATCCCATATCTAGACAGGGAGGAAAGATAGAATACTACATAGTCTGGTAAACTGCTGGGCTTGAACATATTGTAGGGCGACATCAGGGAGTTCAGAAAACAGCAAAATCAGTGATGTCTGTGCAAAGACATGACCTATGTCCAGAGAAGTTCCGGGTGCATGGTCTCCAGGTGGCATCCTCTATAACTCAGTGAGGCCTGTTTGAAAGTGCTATTTTCCATTACCGCTGCTGATTATATCCTAAACCACACTCTCCCTGCTTGTATAAATAATGCCCTTTGGTGGAACAGCATCAGGGTATAATTTTGCAATCTATGAATAAAATAAATACCAGCTTCCCAGAGGAAAGAAAAGTTGTGCTACAAATGGGGAAAATATTATCAACAGGAAACACAGCAGGGACCTGCATTTTGCATGGTTTTTAGAAGATAAATGGCTAAGTATTTTTGGGTTATGTCTTTTGATTAAAAAAAATAATATGTTTCCCTAGATAAATTCTGGATATCTCACATATAGGGTATAGTGGATGAGTGACCACACAATCTATTTTATGTATTTGAAATACACTTATCATGGAGGAACTATATAGTTTGAAGAAAAATTTAACAAATTTCATATAGTGTATGCCATGATATTGAAAAATTCTTCTTTCTTTGCCTTCTACTTTTTTTTAAACAATCAAGAATTTAAAAGAAAGGAAGGGGAATAAAAGAAAAAAAAAGATACATGTTGCTGAATCTCTGCCATGGGAAACTTTACTTTCATAGTGTTTACTTTTTCCAGAGGTCATTTGTAAACAGCCCTAAAAATACACGAGATTTATACAGGAAATTTCTGTGAAATATATTTCCCAATTGGATCATCCCAGATACAGGACCGCTTATCTATCATAGGCTAGATCTACCTAATCAAACCATAATACATCTAAAAAGACATTTGAAAATATCTGGACAATTCTTTGTATTTTTTTAGTTACAACTGAGTGTTTGCTATCATGTAGATCAGTAGCAAGAAATTATATTTTGCTTGCATGTCAACTTGGGAAAAGTAAAAACAGGCCGTTTTTTAATTCAAAATTAGTTACTTCATTTAGTCATGAAAAATATACCTCCATCTAGCTTAAAATGTCTACTTTATTCAATAGAAAAGAAGATTTGAAAATTGTAAAAGGCAGCAGAACACCCCTTGCCAGATTCTTTCAGTCAAATAAAACCTTTGCCAACACCCAGGTTTATCAAATGATACAAGCAGACTGGTAGAATCTTGATATCAAAATTGGACACAAAAGTACCAAACATAATAGAGAATTTGGATTAAGTGCACTTATGAACGCAGATGAAAAAAATCAGTAGTTGAATCCAACAGTGTGGAAAAAATAGATAAGACCAATCCGGAGATGGTTTAAAATCTGAAAATCCACTGATATAATGTACAACATTAGCAGTTTAAAAGTAAAATAAAATAAATAAGAGAAGTAGAAAAAAGAAAAGAGAAAGATTGTCTCAATAGGTGAATGATACTTGGTAAACTTAGTAATCACTTTAGAAAAAAAAATCTCTTGGAAAACTAGAAACAGAATCTTTTTAAACATAATGAGAGGCATTTACCAGAAATCTATAGCAAACATCATGCTTAATGATAAAATGTTAAAAGCATTCTCATTGATTATAATGGAAAGTATATAAAGTAACTACTCTCTCTTCTACAACTAAAAAAATGTGCTAGATACCTAACCAAGACAAATAAATAGAAAAAAATAGCCACTGGGATTAGAAAGAGAAATAAATGTCTTTGTTTGCTATATGATTATCTGTGTAGAGAATTCGAGAGGATCTACAAATATATTGGAAGTAATAGAAGAGCTTAGCAAGATTGTTGGAATTAAGGTCAAGATGCAAAAACCTAGAGTTTCTGTAATCAGCCACCTCTAATTTTAAATATAATGGAAAAGATGCTATTCATAATAACAAAAAGTGTTCATTACCTGGGAATAAATGTAATAAAATATGTGCAAGAAAGTTATAAAACTTGAGTCAAGGGCATGAAAAATATGACCAAATGGTGAAATATATAATCTTCATGAGTGGAAAACCTGGAAGTTGTAAAGATATACATTCTCCTCTAAGTAATCCATGCATTCATTTTTCTGATTAAAATCTCCAAAAGACGTATTTTGTAGAACTTGACAAAACAATAGTAAATATTTTAAAAGTAAAGACCTAAAAATAGGCAAAGAGGTTTTCTATAGAGAAATTCTAATTAAGATAAGTGCCTATTCACACAAGACTAAACAAATAGATCAATAGGATAAAGCAGAAAGCCTAGAAATAGACCCAAGCATATATGATTTTTTTTTTTTTAATAATAGAGGAGGTATTACAAATAAGGAAGAAAAGGGTGGATTACTCTATCAATGGTAGGGTTACAATCAATTTTGTGGAAACAGAAAATTTAGATTCAAAGTTTCTACTACACACTATGATAAACTAGGTTACATAAAAAACAAACTTAGAAATGATTAGAAAAAATTGAAGGTGAATTTTTTTTTATCATAGGTTATATAACATAAAAAAACAGAATTAACAAATGAAAAGACTGATAAATTTGAGGATATGGTTAAACACGGCAGATCAAATAAGAACATTCATTTATTTCTGCTTCCCCAAACCTCTCCAGAATGACAGTAAAGAAATAAAAAATCATAAATAAATCCTACAAGACAAAGAGTACCTGAAAGGTATCAGTGTGAGTCCAGATGTCAGCCAAATTTTGGACTATGGAAAGTGGACTGATGGCTGGAAATTGACTCAACAGAGCTGAGAAACTGAAATCTGGTCCTGTGAATTAGGATGCCAGCAAGAAAGATGCTGATTCAAGCCTCAGAATGAGGACAAATTCGGGATGTGGAAGCCCTGGGAACCTCTGAGGACAGGCGGTGGAGCAGAAAACAGATTTGTTGAAAGTCTGGGTAAGGAATAGTTAGAAGTCCAGATAGCATCCTCTACCCCACACAACCAGGTGAGCATCTCTCTCTCAACCAAACAGAAAACTGGAAGTTTCTTCTGATTCTTCTTTGAAGTGCTGGACTCAGAGGAACCAGGTGAAGCAGCGAACAGGGAAGAAGCTGAATGCTGAAAATAAATGTTTAAATGAAAGCCAACTCATTGAACACTGAACATCTCCAATCGCCTCACCCTGCAGGGCTCCCAGGACACCAGCAATCAGGTTTGTATCCCACAGACAGGAAATTGAAGGATTCCATTCTAGAGAAACTAGCATGCTCATGGAAAAAAGACCTAAACTCACAGATATTTGAGACATTGTCCAGTGCCCTTTAGTAACCCATTTGCAGCAACTTCCAATTGGCTACTTAGGACCTCATTTTTTTTTTTTTTTTTTTGAGGAAGTCTCACTCTGTCACCCAGGTTGGAGTGCAGTGGCACCATGTCAGCTCACTGCAACCTCCATCTCCTGGGTTCAACCAATTCTCCTGCCTCAGCCTCCCGAGTAGCTGGGATTACAGTCACCTACCACCACACCCGGCTAATTTTTGTATTTTTTAGTAGAGACGGGTTTTCCCCATGTTGGCCAGGCTGGTCTCAATCTCCTGACCTCGTGATCTACCTGCCTGGGTCTCCCAAAGTGCTGGGTTACAGGCGTGAGCCACCGCACCCGGCCTACCTCACTCTTAAATATGAGCATCACATTAAGGAAAGAGGAAAGAGAGATTATAACAAACAGAAACACACACACACACACACACACACACACACACACACACAGAAGAAAGGTTGGGTAGGAAATGGAAGAAAACTTGGAGAAAACTACAATTACAGTTCTCAGTGAGATAAGAGAAGATATTGTATCCATGAAACAAGAAAATCATGCTTTTAAAAGGCACTTTCAGGGAACAGAAAAGAACACTTGTATATGAAAAGTATGATGGCAGAAATTTACAAAAATTCAACTCAAGAAATGCAAGATAAGGTTTAGAAAAATCAACTGGGCGTGGTGGTTCATGCCTGTAATCCCAGCCCTTTGGGAGGCTGAGAAGAAGGAGCCTAGGAGTTCAAGACCAACCTGGGCAACGGGGTGAAACCCTGTCTCTATGAAAAATACAAAAATTAGCTAAGCATGGTGGCACGTGCCTGTAGTTCCAGCCCTAGGGAGGCTGAGGTGGGAGGATAGCTTAAGCCCAGGAGGTGGAGGCTGCAGTGAGCCATGATTGTGCCATGTACCCCAGCTTGGGCAACAGAGGTAGATCTTGTCTTTAAAAAAAAAAGTTCAGCCGGGCGTGGTGGCTCAAGCCTGTAATCCCAGCACTTTGTGAGGCTGAGACGGGCGGATCACGAGGTCAGGAGATCGAGACCATCCTGGCTAACACGGTGAAACCCCGTCTCTACTAAAAACAGAAATACAAAAAACTAGCCGGGCGAGGTGGCGGGCGCCTGTAGTCCCAGCTACTCGGGAGGCTGAGGCAGGAGAATGGCGTAAACCTGGGAGGCGGAGCTTGCAGTGAGCTGAGACCCGGTCACTGCACTCTAGCCTGGGCGACAGAGCTAGAGTCCATCTCAAAAAAAAAAAAAAAAAA
>NW_016808908.1:136353-218700 GCF_001698545.2 Rhinopithecus bieti | reverse complement strand
CAAAAAAAAAAAAAAAAAAAAGTTCAGAAAATCTTACAGAAAATGAAGAAAACGCAAGCTGGATTAGAAAAGATAAAAGATAAAAACAGTACATAATTACACCTGAGTGTACATAAAAAAGAGGACAGAAAAAATAGTAAGAAGAAAATTATCAAAGGAGATAATAAAATAAGACTTCTGAAAACTAAAGGACACAAGTTTCAGATCCAAAGGGCCCAATGGACCAATACAGTGAATGAAAACATATTTCATTCTGAAATTATTACGTTCCAAGGTTATATGCTTCACCCAAAGGGGGAATAATACTTTCGAGTGAAAATTAGAAGCCAAGGAGGAGGACAAAAATCAGGAAATAGAGAATGCAAACCCAGGATAGAGGTGAAAGAGTCCCAGATTATAAAAGAAAATCCCAGGACAATAGCTGTATGGCTCGTTAAGAAAGCAACCATTAGATATTGGAGCAGTGGATGCCAGGAGGAATGTTTTAAGGAAAAGTGAGGTAGATGGATTATTCAATGTATTCTTGGCAAAAGCACTTGCAATGAGTACATAGAAAATAAGTAAATGGAAGACTGAGGTCATTATAATTTAAAAAAAAAACCATTTGTACAGGAAAGGAAAAGTAATCATTGGAAACCATATAGTTCAACTGTAAGAAAAATTTACCACAATCATAAGAATGTAAATATTGCACATTGATTTTTACCAAAACAAAGATGATGTAATTAGATTCAGAGGATAGCAGGCAAGACTATGTTAGTAGGATGATAGTGGGGAAGAGAGCCAAACCTTCATTTTGTTCAGCAAGAAATCATAGATAGTGTCTACTATTGAAGATGTAATAAATAGCAGAATTAGTATATTGTTTAGGCTTGTGGAAACAAATGTCAAAAAAACAGTAAGGCTGGGCACAGTGGCTTGCTCCTATAATCCCAGTATTTTGGGAAGCTTAGGCAGGAGTTTGAGGCCAGCCTGGAAAACATGCTGAAACCCCATCTCTACAAAAAATATAAAAAATTAGCCAGGCATGGTGGTGCACGCCTGTATTCCCAGCTCTTTGGTAGGTGAGGTGGGAGGATCACCTGAGCCTGGGAGGTCGAAGCTACAGTGAGTCATGTGTGCACCACTGCACTCCAACCTGAGTGACTGAGTGAGACCCTGTCTCAAAAAAAAAAAAAATTGTTCATTTATTCTTTGATTCACTCACTGAACAAATATTTACTGAGTTTCTACCACATGCCAGGGCCTGTTCTAGATGTTGTGAACAAGACACATTTTGATGAAGGGAGGCAGATAAACACATTAGCTAATACATGAATATATAATGTCAGTGGTAAGTGCTATAAAAAAATAAGAAGGAGGAAAGGAATAGAGAGAAACAGGGAAGTCTTTTCTGAAGAAGGTTTCCAACAGAGATGCGAATAAAGCGAAGGAACAAGCCATGAGACTACATGAAGGAAAAGCCTTCCAGAAGGCAGGACAGCAAGTGCATATTAAAGAAATAGCAATGAGCCCAGGGGACTTGGGGAGGAGGGAGAGCCAATGGCCAGATCCATCATCCAGAGGCTTCTAGCCATGGTAAGGACTGTGGGGCTTGTTCTAAGATGGAAGCTCACTGGAAGATTTTGAGCCAGGAAAGAAAAAAAAATCACGGTGGCTACCTTATCTAGAACAGGGGCAAGATTGTCAGAGGCGGAAACAGGAGGTGATTGCCCCCTCCAAGGCGAGAGGTGCTGTTAGGAGCTGAGAGAGCACTGAATTCTAAGACATGGAGATTCACTGATGGTTTAGATGAGGGCTGTGAGAAAAAGAGAGGAATCAAGAGTGTCGCTGGTTATGGTCTGAATAACGGAGTGAATGGGAGTGCTATTGAATAGAATGGGCACCTCTGAGGGAGATGGACATTTGCAGGGAGGGGTGGAAATCATATTAGACACGTTTCAGGCATGTTAAGATGACCACCAGGCATCCAGTGTGAGTGAGGGGAGGGAGCATCATATGCAAATCTGGTGTTCAGAAAAGGGATCGAGTCTTGGGATGCACATTTGCGAATCCTCAGTTTTTAGATAGGATTTAAAACCAGGAGTGAGTTACCTGAGGGAGTGCAGACAGAAAAGAGCAGAGATGTGGGAGCTAACACCCCAACATTTACAGCCCAGAAAAGGAGGCTGAGAAGGAGCTGAGAGCCATTGCTTAGGGAAAGAAGCAGTTGAAGGAAGAGGTGGTGTGGAGGACTCCTGCTTTTGTTAAAAGTCATATAGTATTATTTAACTTTTCAAACAATATAACTTGTGATAGATTGGGTTATTGTTACCCAATTCACTTCCTCTTTTAATGGAATTCCTTGCAGCACTCTAAGTAGGTGGACTTGACCATTTGGTTTGCCTTGAGCAGTACAATGTGGCCAGAGGTGATGGCATGCCTGTCCATGGCAGAGGCTTAAAGAGGTGTCACATGTTTGCTTTTGCCTTTAGCACCTGCCCTTTGCCATGATAACAGCATACCCCTTGCAGTGGGTTGAGCAGTGCCCCCCCAACAATATGTTCATCCAAACATATAGGACCTTATTTGCAAATAGGATCTTTGTATATATAATTAAGGATCTCAACACGAAACCATACTGGATTGTCCAGGTGGGCCCAAAATCCAACCACAAGTGACCTTATAAGAAAAAGACAGGGATATTTGAGATACAGAAGACACGGAGGAGCAGAGTGGGTGAATACAGAGGCAGGGATGGAAGCAACACACCTACAAGCCAAAGAATGCTGAGGCTTGCCAGTGACCCCCAGATGCTAGGAGGGAGGCGTGGGGTATAGTCTCCCTCAGGGCCCCAGAAAAAGCTAACGACCCTTTTGACACCTTGATTTTGTACTCCTGGCCTCCAGAACTGTGAGAAAAGAAATGTGTATTGTTCTAAGTCACCCAGTTTGTGGTAATTTGTAATAGCAGCACAGGAAACGAATCCTCCCCAGATAGTGGCTGCTCTGCAGTTTGGTTTCCAGAACGAGAAGACACATGGAGCTGGGCTGGGCCGGTGAGTCCAGCCAACACCAGCAGAGCTGCTATTTCCCAGGCCTCATGTGACGGGAGCAAGAAACAAATGTTTGCTGTTGTAAGCCACTGAGGTTTGAGAGCATTTTTTCTTTTACAAAGAAAAGTTAACTAATATTTATAAATATTAAGTAAGAATTAAACTAAAGAAAAAAATTTGGTTACATCAAGATGTAAAAATTTCTGTTCAAAAAAAGCCACCATATACAAAAGGAAAAGACAAGCCAAGAGAAAATTTTCAACGTTTAAAACAAAGAATTAGAATCTAGACTATCGGCCGGGTATGGTGGCTCACCTGCAATCCCAGTACTTTGGGAGGCCAAGGCAGGCAGATCACCTGAGGTCAGGAGTTCGAGACCAGCCTGGCCAACATGGTGAAACGCTGTCTCTACAACGCTGTGATGTTATTTGTTCATTCACAAACATTAGCAGGCATGTTGGCGCATGCCTATAATCCCAGCTACTCAGGAGGTTGAGGCAGGAGAATTGCTTGAACCCGGGAGGCGGAGGTTGCAGTGAGCCAAGATCACACCACCGCACTCTACACTCCAGTCTGGGCAACAGAGCAAGACTCCATCTTAAAAAAAAAAAAAATGTAGACTATCAGGGAATGTCTGCAAATCAACTGATACATAAACACACACACACAGAGAGAGAGAGAGAGAGAGAGAGAGAGAGAGAGAGTAAGAGAAAACCCAATAAAAAATAGGCATAGGATAAACACTCCACTTAGGAGAACACTGCAAAGGTCAAAAGCCTTGAAATGATGTTCAACTTCATTAGTAATAAAAAAATGCAAGTTAAAACAATGACAACCAGATTGGTAAAGAAAAAAAGTTTAATCATGCAAAACTAAATGTTGTTGATGAGGTACAGAAACAAATTATTATACATTTTGGATAAGAAAGTAGATTGGTGCATTCACTTTGTTGAGTGATTTGACAATATCTAGTGACTTTCAGTATGCACATCTATATTCTGTAATCCCATTTATAGGTATATCCTCTTGGGACGCCCTCACACTCTTAAGCCAAGAGATATGTCAAAGGAAGCTCATTCGAGCATTGTCTGCAGCACTAAAAACATTGTTAAAAATGCTCCAACAGCAAGTGTCAGGGGAGAGGCTCCAGAAACCATGATCTATAACATAATAGCTAAATACCTAATTATATAAATATATGTATAATTATAAAAATATATAATAGCTAATGCCATATTATATATGGTATTGGATGGCGTATTATACCTAATAGCTAAAATGAATGACCTAAATGTACCTGAAACTCAAAAGCATATTGGGTGGGAGAAAAGAAGCAGGTTGCAATTGAAATTATTCCATTTGTATGTATCATTTAAGAATGCATATGAGAACGGACTAGAACCACATCAAATTTAAGATAGTTGTTGGCCATAAGGAGGGAGAGAGGGGAATGGTCTTGAAATTAAGAAATTTAAAATGTATCAGCAATGTATAAAAGAGGATCTTAAGCAATTATGGAAAAAAATACATCTGTTAACACTGCAGAGCATGTACACAGGTGTTTGTTGTATTATTCTTAAGCTTTTTGTTGTTTTGTTTTTTTAATAAAATTGCAATATAAATGAGACATTCTCCCCCCAGAGCACTGGTAATCTGGTCCTCTAGATTACTTCTCGGATGTTCCTGTGACATCAGGAAAAGCTACTGTGCTTCTTTGTCCTCAGGCCAACAGAGCAGCTCACTTGGGGCCAGCCCAACTAGCAGGAGAATGAACCTGCCCTGACTGTGAGGTCCTCAGCTTAGTCACACATTTGTACAAAGGGTTTGACACCATAACATCAATAGTCACTCTTTAAGGAGTAATAACTTAAGCCACAGCCTGCTTAGCACCTGCTCAGCACTAAGTGCCACCTGCTTTATGAGAAGGGTGCAGATGAAATGAGAGCCTGCACTGACCCACTTTGATAGGGCCAGTCTCCTGGAGCGGCGGGTGGAAGAAGAAGGGCACTGATGGTCCGGGATAAGGCTGACGACTTGACAAAATGAAAGAGGGCATGATCAGAGAAGACCCAGTGTGGATGAAGGAGCTCCTGAGATAAATGGTACTGCTTCTCACTTCCATGGAACAGGACTGGCCATCCCCTCAGCCTCCCTATAGGAAGCCTCTGTCTCCTTATTTCTTGAGTTATAGAGGATGACTGGATGTCTCCATGTTCCACCCTTCCCAGTCCACCCATATTCATTGCTGTTGGATTTGCTCTAACCCTAGAGAAAGATTCCAGTTTCCAGAAATTTCTCCCAATCTCCAATGGGTATCTGAGTCACGCAAAGCTGTGGCTAGATTTTTCTCAGCTGTTATTTGTTCATTCATTCATTTATTCACTCAACATCTCAGCATCTGTTACCTGCAAGGCTTAGTGTTAGGTTCTGTCCCTGTTATAATCTTGTCACTGTCACTTTGATATAATCAGAGACACGGTGTGTTCCTCTAGAGAACTGCTGTTCTAATGGGGAAGCTCTGACAGGCACAGGAGATGGACTCCAGGATGGCAAGTCCTGAGAGAGACCATTTGGCTCTGCACGTCTGCATGTGCTTACCCAGCCGTGCACGTTTTCTCTTCCCGTTCATGCTCAAGGAAGCCTGTTTGAAATCCAACCAAGACTATTTGGTGAGGCCTGGCCTCCCCTCCTAACCAGAAAACACGCCTTTCACTCATTTCAGAAAAAAAAAAAAAAAGCCAGTCTTACAATTGGCTTTGCATTGCCGGCATACTTGTGAGGGGCGCAAATAAGAAAACATTTAAAATATTTGATCTATTTTGGGTGAGGTTCTGTAGCTTTGGCCTAGCTGACTGTCATCTGAGAGGCAAGAAGCTAGAGCTTTCTCTTGGGGGATAGACTATTTTTAAGATCGGAAAATATTTTAAAGAGATTGCTGAGTCTGGTGATAACTGGGGAGAAATGGCTGTTTGGATTAAGCAAACTGACTGTGTGATATAGATGATGCATCTAACCACTGATCAAGCTCTGCTGGAGGTTTGATGGATCTATGTCACACACGTGCACACACACACACACACACACACACACAGAGAGAGTGCACGAGGGAGAACTGAAATATCTTTACAGCTTCACGGCCTCGCCCCTTTCTGAACCCTCACTGGGCCTTTTAGCTTCATCTCACCTCACGTTGCTTCGTGCTCTTTCATCTCTCTGTTGCTCCCTCCTCTCTGTCTATAAACATGTCCAAGGGTTGGGGGGAAAATACCTTTGACTGACTCTTGTTTCTTTTAGCTCCACTCTTCTCTTTCCTCTTAGTGTCAAATTTCTCCAAATGATTAGTTTGTGAAGCAGCTCCTCCCTGTTCTTCGTCCATGACCTCACCTCTTGATCCACAGCCATTTTGTCTCCAGCCTCCCTTCCTCCCTCCCTGTCTGCCTGCCATGCTCCCTAACTCCTCTTGCTTCTCTCTTTGTCTTTGATGGCTCCTGACACCAGTGTCTAGCATATCGTCCTATCTCTCTGGCCTCTTGGTGTTTTCTACTTGTGCTTTCTTTTCCCTAAATATGGGCATCCTTCCAGGTTCAGGACTGATCTCTCTCCTAGAAACAAATACCTACTTCACAGGGCAGAAGTAAGAATTAAATGAAATAAAATGCCTATGAAGTTGCTTTGCGAACTAACTGCTCATTTACTCACACCCAATAAGCATTTATGAAGTCGCTTCTCTGCACCAAAACTTTTCTCAGTCCTGATGTATTAGGCCATTCTAACATTGCTAAAAATACCTGAGACTGGGCAATTTATAAAGAAAAGAGGAGGCCGGGTGCGGTGGTTCATGACTCCCAGCACTTTGGGAGGCTGAGGTGGGTAGATCACCTGAGGTCAGGAGTTTGAGACTAGCCTGGCCAACATGGTGAAACCACATCTCTACTAAAAGTACAAGAATTAGCTGGGTGTGGTGGCCTGTTGTCCCAGCTACATGGGAGGCTGAGGTGGGAGAATTGGTTGAACCCAGGAGGCGGAGGTTGCAGTGAGCCAAGATAGTGCTACTGCACTCCAGCGACAGAGTGAGACTCCCTCTCAAAAAAAAAAAAAAAAAAGAAAAGAAAAGATAAAAAAAAGAAAGAAAAGAAAAGAGGTTTAAGGGGCTCATGGTTCTGCAGGCTTTATAGGAAGCATGGTACTGGCACCTGCCCAGCTTCTGGTGAAGCTTCAGGAAGCTTTCAGTCATGGTGGAAGGCAAAGCAGGAGTAGGTGCTTCATATGGCGAAAATAGGAGCTAGCTAGAGAGAGAGAGAGAGAGAGAGAGAGGTTCCATACACTTTTAAACAGCCAGATATTGTGAGAACTCACTCACTCTCCTGAGGACAGCACCAAGAAGATGGTGCTAAATCATTCTTGAGAAATCCATCCCCATGATCCAATCACCTTTCAGGGCAGCACCAAGAAGATGATGCTAACTCATTCATGAGAAATCCATCCCCACGATCCAATCACCTTTGAAGACAGCACCAACAAGATGGTGCTAAACCATTCATGAGAAATCCATCCCCATGATCCAATCACCTCCTACCAGGCCCCACCTCCAATACTGCAGATTACAATTCAACATGAGATTTGGGTGGGGACAAATATTCAAACGAGATCACCTGGGAATACATTGATACTGCATAAGACACTGTACCTGCCCTTCTTGTAAAAGAGGCTTGCCTTTTGCTGGCAGATGTACATGGAATCGCATAAGTGCAGTAGAGCTGGGCAGGTTTCCCACAGAAATTCTGTGCAGTGGGGGTTATATCAGGCAACCAAGAAGGAAGAGGTAATTCCTATCTTACTAGGGTTTTTAAAACAATCTCATTTGTTCTCATGTTGTTAACAATTAGCTCTTGTGATAACAAATAAAATGCACATTTCTACCCTGAACTTTTCTTTCTTTTTTTTTTTTCCGAGACGGAGTCTTGCTCTGTCGTCCAGGCTGGAGTGTAGTGGTGCAATCTCAGCTCACTGCAACCTCTCTCCCTGGGTTTAAGCAATTATCCTGCCTAAAATAACTGGGATTACAGGCGTGCGCCACCACACCCAGCTAATTTTTGTATTTTTAGTAGAGACGGGGTTTCACCATGTTGGCCAGGCTGCTCTCAAACTCCAGACCTCATGATCCGCCCACCTCGGCCACCCAAAGTGCTGGGATCAGAGGCGTGAGCCATTGTGCCCGGCCTGAACTTTGTTTTCATTGTGAATTAATGCACTTGCTCAGACACCTTCAATATCATCTTACTACCAGTACAATAAAGTTGAGGCTTGGCTGAGCATTTTAGGGGAATCGATAATCATCCCTCTGCTTGCCTTTCCTACAATTCCCTGCACAAACTTCTCTCTCCCTCTCTAATCTCCTTGGCACCAGCTCCACATCGTGTAGTGCACCTCCTGCCTCAGTGACTTCAGTCTTTCGTGCTTCTCCCGCTTCACATTTGCCCACTCTGGCTCCAGACCTACATGAAAGCCGCCTCCAAAATCCCAGCACCCAGTTCACACCCTTTCTCGGACAACTTGTAATCCAAGAAGTGAGGTCAGACTCTCATTTTCTCTTTATCATTTACTGACTTGATTTGATTTGATTGCATTGAAGTATATCCATCCTGTTTCCCTAACTCGATTAATTAATAACTAATTAATTAATAGTTGAGTGATAGGTAATGAATAACTAATTAATCAATGAATAATTGACAAATATTTCTTGAGTGCCTGTTATGTGTTACTCTACTAAGTCCTAGTGCCATTGTGGTGAACAAGGCAAACAGAATTTTTAAAAACCGAGTCTATATCATAAAATCATCAGCCATATATCATCCCTACCTATATTTCTCTTTTTTCTCCTTTCTCTACTCCCTTTCTGAGCCAGAATTTAAAAATGCAAACAAAATATGAAGATACCTTGACAAAATTATTTATACTCAACTTGTACACAAACCCAGAACCAAATCTGAGAATGCAAGTTGGTGCCTGGGGAATGGTGAGTGTGGATTTGGGTCCAGGCCAGGAGCCCTGGAGTCTGGTTGTTTGTTGCTACTCTAATTAAGAGATGCAGGTGTCTGGAAAGGGGAGCTAATGATACAGTCCTCCCACATGCCCAGGAGTGCCAGGGATACCACACACAGAACTACCCTTGTATGGACTTTGGGGACACTTTGTTACATGTATCTTCTGGAACGCAGAGAAGTAATAGCCATAATAATAACAAACACCTAAGTATGGCTCAGGGTCGATTTAGAAACTAGAGTGCCAATTAGCTAATTTAAAGTGGGAAATACTTTTTTTTTTTTTTTTTTTTTTTTTTTTTTTTTGAGGTAGAGTCTCGCCTTGTCGCTCAGGCTGGAGTGCAGTGGCACGATCTCAGGTAACTGCAACATCTGCCCCCCGGGTTCCAACAATTCTGGTGCCTCAGCCTCCTGAATAGCTGAGATTACAGGTGCCTGCCACCACACCCAGCTAATTTTTGTATTTTTAATAGAGACAGGGTTTTACCATGTTGACCAGGCTGGTCTCGAACTCCTGACCTCATGATCTACACACCTTAGCCTCCCAAAGTGCTGGGATTATAGGCATGAGCCACCACGCCCGGCCAGTGGGAAATATATTCTGAGAGGGAAAAATCAGGTGGCCATTTATAATGAGTCTTCTGTCCAGTGGACAGCCCCTCTCAGGACACAGAGAAAGAGGTGTTAAGGAAAATTCTGACCGAGAGCCCATGAGACTGGCAATCTGGATAGATGGCTCCCACAATCTGTGGTGGCTGATAAACTGCCCCTCTTTAGGGACATTTCTGTCTGAAAAACTAAACACCATTGCTCGAAGAACTTCTTCTCCCTAAAATAATACCAGAGGAATACTCATATGTTCTTGCTCAAGCTCTAAAACACTTGTCTTCTCTTTGCCAGGCATTTTCACTGCCTTCTTTCAAGTTATGGATCTCCTGTTTATGTATTATGTTTAGTGCAATATTTCCTGGTGTTTTATAGGAATCTATCTCCTTAGTAAGACTATCTCTAAATCTCAAAATCACTTTGTTGAATAGTTAAAATCTGGGAAGTTTTTATTTAAGTAGACTATTTACAATATGTGACTCTAGATAGATGGACTGCGAGACTGATTAGATAGATAGACAAATAAATAGATTAGATAGATGATAGATAGATGGATAGATGATAGATAGTAGATAGATAGATAGATAGATAGATAGATAGATAGATAGATAGATATAGGTAGTTAGAGATATGGTCCTAGATCTAGATCTAGATATAACTGAGCAAGTACTTATTTCTGTATGCCAGTCTCTGGCATAATATCACACAAAATGTTATGGGATGAATGAATTTTAGAGAATTTTAACTTCCTGATCTCATTTCCAAATTTGGGGGTTCTCCTTACTTTCAGAACCCTATATGATTTGGATCTGTGTCCTGGCCCAAATCTCATGTCCAGTTGTAATCCCCAATGTTGGAGGTGGGGCCTGGTGGGAGGTGATTGGATCATGGGTGTGGATTTCACCCTTGGTGCTCTTCTTGTGATAGTAAGTGAGTGCTCACGAGATCTGTTTGTTTAAAAGTGTGTGGCATCTCCCTGCTCTGGCTCCCTCCTCCTCCAGCCATGTAAGATGCGGCTGCTTCCCCTTTGCCTTCCACTAGGATTGTAAGTTTCCTGAAACTTCCCCAGAAGCCAAGCAGATGTTAGCATCATGCTTCCTGTACAGCCTGTGGAACCATGAGCCAATTAAACCTCTTTTCTTTATAAATTACACAGTCTCAGGTATTTCTTTATAGTAATGTGAGAATGGGCTAATACAGAACCCTTAGCTAGGAGGGCTTTTAGCAACTCTCCCAATCCAGAACTCTAACACTCCTCCCCTCCCATGAAGAAAACCCATGCTCAAGACTGCCCAAGTTCAAAGAGACCATTCTACATTATCTAGGCACTAGAGCCTAGAGCCACAGAATACATCTATTTAGGGCCAGATGCTCCCTTTACCAGGCTGGAGTGGCAAGGAGAGCTGGGACTACACTCACTTAGGAGACGCCTGGCCATTTCTATTTTCTGCTTCCTCTTCATTTTGCTGGCTGGTGGGCTTTGGACCAGACTTCTTCCTCAATGGAGTGATAAGATCCAAGATTCAACTGAAGATTCAATTGTAGTCCAGCTAAGATCAGTTGGAAGATACCCTGCATTTGTAGGCCAAGGCTCCAGCCAATGGTGCTCCTTCGTCCAGTACTGGCCTCTGCACATATTTCTTCCCTTGGGAAATTCACAGACAAGTTTGCCTGATGGTAGGGAGCCAATTTGGGGGTTCCCAGATCCGTTCTTGCTAAATACTACCCTTTTAAGATGGTTTATAAGCTGCAAAGACCTGATCGCAAATATTAAAAAAAAATAATAATGATACAAACAATGGTAAACGTGTATTGGCGCTTTTCATCCAACGGGTTGTGCCAGCCGTACTATCACCACTTTTGTTTTCTATATCCTCATGAAGTTCATTGGCAAATGTTACAACGTTCCCACTTATAGGAAGCAAAGACAGGTTTAGAACCTGACCTCAGGACACAGGAAGAGTTCTAACACAGAAAGAGTGCAGATTACAAGTTAAGCAACTGGGGTTAGTCATTTAATCTCTCTGAGTTTTAGTTTTCTCATTTGTAAAGTAGCTGCCTCACAAGAGTTGATATGAAGATCAAACAGATTAAGAAATGTGAACATGCTTTGTAAACTAAGAAGTACTTAGCCATGTTATCAGCACAAAACTGAGATAAACTGAGATAAAACCCAAGTAGCCTCCTGACTGCCAGTTTTATTTTTTTTTAACTTTAAATTAATCTACTGCAAATTTTCTTTCTACGAGACCTTGAACCTCAGTAGATTATGGAGCAGTGGTTTCAGCAGCAGCCGCAGAACTTTTTCTGATACTTGTCATTCCAAAGAAATTGGTGAAATTCCACTGAGCGCAGAGAGGAAAACACTAAAGTTTTTTCTTAAATGTCAGAACAGGATATCATTTGGAAAACTGGGTTGGAGCAGGGGTTTGGGGTAGGGAGAAGTAAAATAAAACTTCAAGCAGAGTTAATTTTAGGAGGAACTGTGGAGGAGGTAAAATTTGTTTTCAGAATTCTGTTTTTCTCACTTCTTATGTCCCAAAGACCTATCTCTGACTGGTCACATGGTACCCACCTTTCTGGGCATCATTTGCCTAGCTTTCTCCTTTTCACCATTCGCTGTTAAAGCCTGACTATCCTGAGACCTGTTCTCTCAGTGACCTCCTCTAAACTAGAACAACTAACTAAGCAGTACTGAGTTGCTAGTGCTCAACAATGTTTACTGTTTTGATCTGTCTGAAAAGACAGGGTACTATACTTGCTACCTATGTGCAGTTTACCTACATAATAATTCTGCACATATATCTCTAAACCTAAAACAAAAGTTGAAAAAGGAAGAAAGAAGAAAAAAATATGCATTCTGGAACTTTGTTCTTTTGTTTGGTTTTGTTTTATTATTTTTATAACATCCTCTTATCTTACTTCTCCCCACTGTAGGCAACCATCCTATTCTATTTCCTGTGCACCTTCTTCCAAAGTTATAAGTATTGCTTCATATGCATACATCTTTAATTTCTGTAAATGTATTGTTTTATATATCATCCTTATTTTTCTCTCTAAATTCTATATTTTTCCGACCAAAACAAAACACAATGTGCCCAAATAGAATCTTTCAATTCTTTAAACTCGAGAGAGATACTATAATAGGAAAAACTTCAGTCAGTGTGCAAGTTGTGATAAAAAATATTTTGGAATCAAGGAACGGGGTCCTCTTAGCATCCTTCAATTTTCTCTCTCTCTTCTGCCTCTAATTTGTCACATATTCCAATACTATTACCTTGCTTAGGTCATCATCATTACTTATCTGATTTTATGCAATAAGCAGGTCTCCCCCGTCTACTCTGCCACTCCATCCCCAAACCCCACCCTCAATCCATTCTTCTGCAGCTAGAACTATGCAAGCAGAACTATGCAAGCAACTATGCTACCTCCCTACTGAAAACTCACGTTTGATTTCCTACCACACTCAGGATACAACCCTACAAGTCCCTCTGCAATCTTGCCCTTCTATTGCTCAGACTTCATCTCCTACTGCTTCTGTGCTCTCTCCCTTTGCTCCAGACCAGAGTAGCCTCTGGGTGTTCCCACAACACTCTGAGCACCTGGTGATCCAGCCCTCCATGCTCTTTCCTCTGCCCAGACTTTCCCCTGCACAGATATTCATAACTTCTTCCTGCATTTCCTTAGATCTCTGCTGAATGCCACCACATCAGTGAGACCTCATTGCCCTATGTGAAATGAGAACCATCCTGCCACATTCCTTATCGCCCACCCTGAGTTATTCCTCTTCTTGGCATTTATTGCTGCTTGACTTACTATATATTCAATTTGATTACTTGTTCATTGACTTTCCTCTGCCCTTCATGAGAATGGAAGCTCCTTGAGGGCTCATTCTTTGTCTGTTTTATTTGTTGCTTTATCCCCAGCACTAGTTCCTGGCACATGGTAGGTATATTAATGGATGAATGGTTCATGGATAAAGGTTAGTCATCTACAAAGAACTTAAAAGGCCAGCCCTTAATAATTTAGCTCCCAGTCCTCTGTCCAGGGGCATCTTGGACATCCCTCCCAAATCTGCCTTTACCCCCGCACACACATGCGCACACTCACTCTCCACTCTAGCCAGATTAAACTGGTTTTCATTGTCCTGAATGTGCCTTGCTGCCTCTTGTTCTCAGGTTTTCACACATGCTGTTCTTTCTGCCTTGAGCACTGTTCCTCCATATCTGTGTCCAGCTAGCTCCCCTCTGGCCTTCTTCTAGGTAACCTTTATGACTGCCCAAGTCTGAGTTAAGAGCCCTCCTAGCCCCGACACAGTGAACTTCCAATGTAATTGTGCTCAGTCTCCTCTCTTGCAATCACCCTGTGACTTTTCATTCTCTACCTTGCACTTTGAGACTTTTGAAGACAGAGGTGGATCTGCTTTTTTCTTATGAACTCTGCAGTGCCCAGAAGAGAGAGCCTCAATAAATATTTGTGGAATGATTGGTCTCTTACTAGTATATTCTAGACTCTAGTTTGCTAGAGGGCATTGCTCTTAGGTTTAACTTGTTCTGAGTAGTTCTTTATATATGTGATGGTCATGCATTTTGGGGCTGAAGTTTATATGGGGTCACAGTACACTAACTAGAAAGATCCACAAACTCTCCAAGGTGTTATTTTTACCTTTAGAAATAACCACAGGGGAATAAATGCCTAATCAGTGGACTGTAGGAATTTTTAAACAACCTTGATTTGGAGAATTGCCATGTACTATCATTTCCATCAGTGCAAAGGGGCCTAGGGCTGGGAAGGAAGGGTACAGATGTAGGTGCTAAGCTGAGTGACAGGTGGCTGCCTAGATCCTCTGGGCTATTTGCAGTGTATGTTCCCAGGAAGAGACTGTCAAGCCCTGTATACATGTAGTTCTCTCACATGTTACTATAAGAATAGCAATAAGGGGAGTCTTCTTCCCAGCATCCCTTTGGGGAATAAAAAGTAAATGTTACTTAAAAAATAAAACTATTTCACAAAGTAAAACAGACTTTGGAGTAAAGAAACAGCCAGCCAGAATTCCACAGGGAGCTGGCAACTGTTCCACATTTTAACCAATCCCATCTGTCTAATGGGTGGCAATTAGTAACTTCTCCACTGCTATGTTCTTGGAAACACACATACACACACACACACACACACACACACGCCCCAATGGGAGCTGCAGATATTTTAAAGAAAGGAGAGCTAACGTCACATGCTTATATCCCAAATGACCAGTTCACTTAAAGTTTAAATGTATATGAATTTTTCATTCATTTGCTATTAATATGATTAATATGGTTGATTATATGTGTTATAAATGTGTGTGCCTATATATTTATAAATGAAATATACTAAAGTCAACAGGCAGTCATCCCAGTTCTAAAATGAGATGGTTCAACAAGAAAGTCCCTAAAATATTTTCAGTTCTAACAATCTGTAAGTCTTGGAATTTTGACTTTAACTTTGCATCTTCTCACACAGGCTTTAGGAAAGAAGCATAGAGTTGCACACAACAGGCTGAATCAGCCAGCATCACTCAGCATGTGGAATGTACCTGTAGAAAGTTTCTGGGTGGGCCCACGTAAACTATGTTTGCTATACTGAACAGAGTCTCTGTGCTCAACTGGTTACAAGTTTGACTGAAGGTATGAGCCTTGCATTGTCAAATAGATACTTGTGCAGAATCAACAGTACCTGTGTGAGTGAGCAAGCCATCCTCCTGTACAGCCATTCTGAAAGTTTTGTTGGACTCTATTTTTTTCTTTCTTTTTTTTTTTTTGAGATGGAGTCTAGCTTTGTCGCCCAGGTTGGAGTGCAGTGGCATGATCTCTGCTCACTGCAACCTCTGTCTCCCGGGTTCAAGCAATTCTTCTGCCTCAGCCTCCCGAGTAGCTGCGATTACAGGCATGCACCACCACGCCTGGCTGATTTTTGCATTTTTAGTAGAGAGAGGGTTTTACCATGTTGGCCAGGCTGGTCTTGAACTCCTGATCTCGTGATCCACCCACCCCGGCCTTCCAAAGTGCTGGGATTATACGCATGAGCCACTGCGCCTGGCCTCCATATTTTTAAAATAGTCATACAGGAGACCATTTGAACTCTTGTAAGACAAACCCTGATAAGAACTCAGGCCTGGAAACTGCTAGAAGTCTCCAGGCTAATTACATGAGTAACCTTTGCAGTCTGTGGGATGAGTTCTTCTAGGAACACAGAGCTGCAAATCGTAGGCATCAATGGATCTACCTATAGGCAGAACCAGGAGGATCTTTTTGAATACAGAAACATAGAGAATGGAAGTGGGAGGTGGAAGGAGAACAGTACTGTGCACTGCACAATCCAGGGGTCATGATTCACATTCTAGTCTACATAGGCTGTGCTCTCCAGAGAGAAGGGAGAATAAAGTAAGTCCAGTTTTCATTCAGTTGTACCATATAGAAAGCCAATATGGAGAATAATATTTATGCTTCGGGGGTTTATTTGATAGCCAATAACTAAACAACTAAGTGTCTTAGGTTTTTTTTTTTTTTTTTTAAGGTCAAAGAAAAAAGCTTAAATTGACTCAAAATTTTCTGGCAAAGAAAGCGATTCATGCCAAGTTCTAATACCATATGTCTTAAAACAGCAAGAGCAAAACAGCTACTCTGAATGAAGCAAATCAGTGAAGTGCCTAGAAAAAAGAGCATGAGTGGCGGTTTTCAAGTTACACATAGTACTACTTTCATTCATTCTGCATATATTTATTCACTGACTACTAATTGTCAAACTGTGCTATCAGATGGCATTTAAGGTTCATATGGGCCCATGGAAAACTTCATATTTATATTCTTGAACTCTTGTTCTAAATGATCAGTTCACTTAAACTTAAAAGATATATGAATTAATGTTATTAATACACTATGAATCAAGTTACGAGTTTCAAGTCATAATAATATTCAGGAAGAAATAAAAACAAGTTGGCCGCTTCACTGGACACCAAGATCTTTGTCTAAGAGTCATGCAGGTCCTCAATGTGGGAGCTTTAAAAGATAACAAAAGCATTATTTAGACTGAGCCTCCTGTCAGAAGTGAGAACTCCATATTATTTATAATACATAGTTTATTATAACATTAAGTTATATACTGTGAATTAAACTCAATATAGAGTAGATCTTTATTTAAACCAAACCTCTCACTTACTAATAGATCGTGATTACCCATGACCACTGTAGCTAAATGAATAATTTCTCCAAATATAATTTTAATCATAAGAATAGAATGCAGAGCCTCAAAATGAACCTATGAATATAGGAAAAAATGCCATATGATAGAGGTAGTATTTTATTTTTTAATTTTAAATTTTTTAAAATTAAAAAAAATTTTTTTGAGAAGTCTCACTCTTGTCCCCCAGACTGGAGTGCAATGGCATGATTTCAGCTCACTACAACCTCTGCCTCCCGGGTTCAAGCAGTTCTCCTACCTCATGTATGTAATCCCAGCACTTTGGGAGGCCAAGGCAGGTGGATCACCTGAGGTCAGGAGTTCAAGATGAGTCTGGCCAACATAGTGAAACCCTGTCTCTACTAAAAATACACAAATTAGCCAGGCATGGTGGTAGAGGTAGTATTTTAGGTAAGAGATGTCTTTTGGATGTCTATTCAATAATTTGTTGGTATTATTAGTTATCCATTTGGACAAAGATAAAGTTAGATCCCTACCTCACATCATCCACCAGTCATTTCCAGATAGATTAAATATATGAGCATAAAAAGTAAAACTATAAAAGAATCAGAGGCCATACAGGAAAATGTTTTACTTTGGGTGGGAAAGATTATCTTAAACAAGACTCAGAAGGCAAACAACACAAAGGAAAAGACCGATAAATATGACTAGAAAAACAACTTCTACACTGTGAAAAATAACACAAGTAAAATGTAAAGACAAGAGACAGAGTAAGGATAAAATATTTACATATTGATCACAAACAAAAGCTGAGTGCCAGTTACGGCTGTGCAGGCTGTGTACTGTACACCACCGGGGGGAGCCATTCAAGTAGACTACAATGTGAATTGTGTCCTGAAGGAAATCCATAATCTATAAATCACTCCTCTATCAATAAGAAAAAAGATAAGTCACCCAATAGAAAAATGGGCAAAGAATATGGAAAATGGATTCATAAAGGAGTAAAACCAAATAATAGTAGGCATACACAAAAATGTTCAATCTTACTTGTAATCAATGAAAAGCAAATTGAAACAATAGTGAAGCATATTTTCACCACACAAGTAATAAAAAAAATACATAAATGCAAACAAAGAAATACCATTCCAGAGAAGCAACATTTGAAATATGTGGCATGGTGGCTCGCGCTTGTAATCCCAGCACTTTGGGAGGCTGAGGGAGGCAGATCACTTGAGGTCAGGTGTTCGAGACCAGCCTGGCCAACATGGTGAAACCCCGTCTCTACAAAAAATACAAAAATTAGCTGAGAGTGTTGATGGGTGTCTGTAAGCCCAGCTACTCAGAAGTCTGAGGCAGGAGAATCGCTTGAACCTGGGAGGCAGACGTTACAGTAAGCCCAGATTGGGCCACTTTACTCCAGCCTGGGTGACAGAGTAAGACTTCATCTAAAAATAATAATAATAAAATAAAGTAAAATATGTAATAGTGTTGAGTAGAGTATGGTAAAATGGTATTCTCTTGCATTACTAGGTGAGGTATAAATTTGACAATACCGATTTAAAATACAAATTCATCTACCCTATTGTCTAACAATTTTACTTTTCTTGATCTTCTCTAAAGAAACCTTCACACACACACATATAAGCTATACATTGTATTTATACAATTGTTTATAATCGTATCCATTGGAAGCAGCTTATATGTCCATAGTTAGCATTTAGTAGTTGAGTAGAATGAGATTTATATGTGGTGAAATGAAAGATCTCCACTCTAGACTATTGAGTGAAAAACAAGTAATTTTCCTAATGATATATGTGGTATTATTCCGGTTACATAAAACACACATGAAGCAATATCATACATGTATTTTTTTGTATGTCAAACAGTTCTTCCAGGACTACACATTTGTTAACAGAGGTACCTCTGGGAGCCAAAAGGGATTATACATGGATATCAGCAGTGGGTTTTAGGTTTACTTTTAATGTTTGGTTGAAAATTAGAGCATGTGTATTATTTTATAGACATTTTCTTTTCAACTTACACTTCTGGGCTTGTACCTTGAGACAATGGTGGTATTAAAAAGTCATGAAGAAGACATGATACAGAATTTTAAAAATGACACTATCAATTTATAAGTGACAGTGGCCAATGCTAACATTTATAATACACACTTAGGTTTACCTAAAGAAGATAGTCTTACTCATCATTTTCTCTTCTCCCTTCTCTTTATAGTCTCTCCTTTCCACATCTCAGGCCCTAGCTCAGGAACCTACCCCCTAGTCACCTAGGCTTTCTCTCTCTCACTCTGCTGTAATTTCCTCATGCAGGATTCAAGGCTGGTTTCATCCCATGACAAGAAGATTGTTATCTAGATGGACAGGCTGGGACTTCATCGCTTCCCACAGAAGTTAAGTGTTCAGCAAATATGGTCAGGTGGTGCCTATGGAGATGTCCCCAGCCTCCTGCCGGAGGAAAGGGACTGGAAGTTAGAATCCAACTGAGAGGGTTGAATCCGATGCTTGCTTCAAGTCAATGCAGCTAGGGGAGCTTGCAAAGCCAGAGTTTGCAACAGAGTGGGCAAATACTCAGAAAAAAATACACATTTCTGGAGTCAGAGCAGGCCAGGGAGGGACCAGTAGGCATCTGGGAATCAGAAGCATTAAATTATAGACAATAGACACAAGACAATCTGTAGTCAAGGACCGGCGCTGCAAGGCAGGAGAATAAAGAACATGAAGGAGAAAGGGCAGCAAGAATGGGGAAGAGGCCCCACTGTTGTTCTGTGTGCACCTCTGCAGACTTTGTCATAGTCTTTGCAAGGCAGGAGCCACCCTCAGGGCAGTTGGCCTAGACCAGTGCTTCTTACCTGGTGTGCTTTAAGAAAACTAGCAATGCCTAGGCTGCATCCCAGTCTAATTAAACTAACATTTCCTAGGTGGAGCCGGATGTCAGTATTTTTCAAAACTCCCCAAGTGATTCTCCAGGACACAGATGCATTGCCCTGGCCTTACAAATTTAGAGTTGGTGATTGGTGGCACCTGGCAGAAGTGAGGCATACACAGGGTGGAGAATCCTGGGAATCCACTCCCTCAGAACAATTTCATCTCATTATTTTTTTTAGTAAATGAGATGATGCACCCATTTATTTTCCATCAAAATTAAGATGGCTGCTCTCATTATTTGCTCATATGAGAGCTTAGGCCCAAGGTTTATCAAGTCATCACAATTTCTGGGTCCTTCGTTTCAGTTCTCTTTTCAGAGCTGAGTCTTGTCTTTTTTCTCCAGACAGGCTCCACTCCACCCCACCAAGGCCCAGCAGACTTTGCAGTATGGACCCAATATAGCATTCCATCAACTATATTCTGTCTGAAAATAATACATTCAACACTGAAAAGTGTGAAAAGTGTTTTTTTTTTCCTTCCTTCCTTCCTTCCTTCCTTCCTTTCTTTTCTTTCTTTCTTTCTTTCTTTCTTTCTTTCTTTCTTTCTTTCTTTCTTTCTTTCTTTCTTTCTTTCTTTCTTTCTTTCTTTCTTTCTTTCTTTCTTTCTTTCTTTCTTTCTTTCTTTCTTTCTTTCTTTCTTTCTTTCTTTCTTTCTTTCTTTCTTTCTTTCTTTTTTTTATCGAGTCTTGTTCTGTTGCACAGGCTGGAGTGCAGTGGTGCCATATCGGCTCACTGAAACTTCCACCTCCCGGGTTCAAGTGCTTCTCCTACCTCAGCCTCCCGAGTAGCTGGGATTATAGGCACCTGCCACCACACCACCACTTCTGGCTAATTTTTGTATTTTTTAGTAGAGATGGGGTTTCACCAGCCAGGCTGGTCTTGAACTCCTTACCTTTGGTGATCTGTCCGCTTCGGCCTCCTAAAGTGCTGGGATTACAGGCATGAGCCACTGCGCCCAGCCTGAAAAGTGTATTTTTGATAATCGGTGCAAAGACTGGATTTATATTCTGATCTGACATAAATCAGGCTCGAAATTTATTGGCAGAAATAGAAGTTGCATAATTACTCGGCTGTGGTTATGCATTCTTGACACATTTATCTCTCTGAGCCTGAACTCTGTACATGCATGGACACATATGAAATTCCCCACTCATGATGCCTATTTTCTGGCATTTGGAAATAGATTTATGAAGGTATCACTGTGTAATATATAGTTTCACTTTTATAATTTGGATGGTTTAGGGTAGTGATGAGAAGAAGCTAAACTTCTGTGTGCTAAAATCATAACTTATTCCTTTGAGAATCTGAGACTGGATGTATAAATGCAAACACAAAATGAAAAATAATTAATTTGGAAATTATTTGACTGGTTATTTTGACTAGCAAATTTCTTTGGCATCAGGGTGAAAGCTTCCTTTTCTGACAGGCTCAATACTCTCTACTTAGCCTATATGAAATAAGCATTGTGTCCAAGTTGCACACCCAAGATGATTCATCATGCTTTTGAAAGCTATTCCATTAAGCTCTCAGGTCTGATCTTCCTGATTCTTCTGCCATTTGAAGATCTTTATTAACTTTCTCCTGGAAATCTTCTCCCAGTATGTCTTGAGCTAAAATACTGCATGAATGACATTTCTGAAAATAAACTATGCCTTGGGTGAGGAATCAAAGGACTCAAGAGTAAGATGATAAACTTTTCTTTTTCTTTATTGAAATGGGTATCACTCTGTCACCCGGGCTGGAGTGCAGTGGCACGATCTCGGCTCACTGCAACCTCCGTCTCCTGGCTCAAGTGATCATCCCATCTCAGCCTCCCGAATAGCTGGAACCACAGGAGCACACCATCACACCCGCCTAATTTTTTGTATTTTTGGTAGAGACAGGGTTTCGCCATGTTGCCCAGGCTTCTCTTGAACTCCTGAGCTCAAGGGATTCATTGCCTTGGCCTCCTGAAGTGCTGGGACTACAGTTGTGAGCCACCATGCCCAGCCCTAGATGATAAACTTATATAATGGTTTTCTCTACCAATAATAAAGACTTTGAAGAGAAAGAAGAATCTGTGGGTTGAATGTACAATTAAAAAGATGGTAAAGAGAAGTGACATTTATAAGACAAAGCCATGGTTTATGTACTGGGATGAATGATATATTCTTGGTGAGGGAAGGATATTTGACCAGAATCTGGGTGACCCAACTGAAAAACTTTGAGTAAAGGAAGAAAGAAGGACAATCACCTTGATAAACCTATGAATGTGGTTCCTATGGAAGACAACAAGTGTAAGATGAGAATATGAATAAGAGTAGGGGATATGCCTGGGGATTTGCACCCCCAAAATATTGGAAAGCAGAGAGGAGATGGAAATAATACTAATAGCCTCAAAACCATTATACTAATAATAGCTGTCATTGATTGAGTACTTACTATCTGTATATCTCTTTTCATCTTAGAAACAACCTTACAAAGTAGGTACTGTTGTTACTTCCATTTCACAGATGGAGAAAAATGAGGCTTATGGAAGTTAAATAACTTGCACAAGGACATGTACAGCTGGTAGGTAGAAAAATAAGGATTTGGAGGCCGAGCGCAGTGGCTCAAGCCTGTAATCCCAGCACTTTGGGAGGCCGAGACAGGTGGATCACGAGGTCAGGAGATCGAGACCATCCTGGCTAACACGGTGAAACCCCGTCTCTACTAAAAACTACAAAAAACTAGCCGGGCGAAGTGGTGGGCGCCTGTAGTCCCAGCTACTCGGGAGGCTGAGGCAGGAGAATGGCGTGAACCCGGAAGGTGGAGCTTGCAGTGAGCTGAGATCCGGCCACAGCACTCCAGCCTGGGTGACAGAGCGAGACTCCATCTCAAAAAAAAAAAAAAAAAAAAGAAATGTGAAAAAAAAAAATAAGGAGTTGGACATGGGCAATCTAGTCCAGAGGTCACTATATCATACCGTCTCAGTGTGCATTGTGAATGAACCAAGTTGAGGTTATATCATAGTGTGATTTTTTTTTTTTTTTTTTGAGACGGAGTCTCGCTCTGTCGCCCAGGCTGGAGTGCAGTGGCCGGATCTCAGCTCACTGCAAGCTCCGCCTCCCGGGTTCCCGCCATTCTCCTGCCTCAGCCTCCGGAGTAGCTGGGACTACAGGCGCCCGCCACCGCGCCCGGCTAGTTTTTTGTATTTTTTTTTAGTAGAGACGGGGTTTCACCGTATTAGCCAGGATGGTCTCAATCTCCTGACCTCGTGATCCGCCCGTCTCGGACTCCCAAAGTGCTGGGATTACAGGCTTGAGCCACCGCGCCCGGCCCATAGTGTGATTTTTTGAGACATGGTTGGAAGGGGCCTCAGATTAAAATACAGTGATGGAGAAGCATGCCATATTCCCAAATGATAGGCTGTAATAAGGGGAGACTGAATGGTATGATATATCAATAAGATATTCACTTGAGTAACCCAAAAACAGAAACGCTGTGGAGGAGTGAGTCAGAAAAAAATGTAAGTGACCTGCTCTGGAACTTTAGTATAGGCCATCTGGTCAGAAGGAGAAAATTAATCATGCATTTTAGACAGATGAAAAAAATATATAGAAGTAATATACAGAATTGGTAATTGAATATATATTTTGTGCAGTGGTGATGAGAAACTTCAACTAACGGATATTTGCTAGAGAGTTTGGTGGACATGCTCTTGACTTTTCAGAAGAAAGTGAAAGTCGATCTTTTTTTCTGTTAATAGCTAGGAATGGAAAGGATAAATATAGTAAACATGTGCCTCAGCTTTTGAGATGGCAGGATTTTTAAGTCTGTAGAAGATAGGTATGGTTCTCCCAAGAGAAGGTACCTGGAAAGGGCTCAAATACAGTTCTAGCTGTAATCGGTAATACACGGTTCTGCTAGGAAAGAAACATGGGTCTTGGGACGCTATAAGGAGAACGTGCCACTTATAAAGTTGTGACCTCGCCAACTCCAGACCCACGCTCCTGTATTCCACTGAGGCTAGGACTCTGCACAGCACCTTTCTGCTTGGCCAGCTGACACCCTGTTAGGCTCCGCCAGTAGGGGGCACCAGAGAGCGAGAGACCACAAGCCTGGATGAAGGAACGGGGGTTCCCTGCTCCTGTTGGCAAACAGGTTTTCAGGTCACCCCAGCAATGGCAGTGCCTTCCTGAAGCAGCAACTAAATCTAGTTTGCAAGGTTTGTTTGTTTGTTTGTTTGTTTGTTTGTTTTAACACTTGCCATATCAACCTTCCAACTTGTCCCCCAAGACAGTTGGTCTGTGTCTTGGAAATCTGGGTGTCATGAGGCCACTCTTTCAAGTTCAGAGACACCAACACCAGCCCAGCAGCTCTCTGGGAGCCCTCCCTGACGTTTCTCTGTTTCCCTTATAGAAGGTTCCTGTTTACTGGGAACTGCATTCCCTAAAGCGATTTGAGAGCCAGCTCTTTCTGTGAGAGTAAGAACCTCTTTTGTGTATCCCTGAGAAACCTATGTCAGTTCTTTAAATTAAATTACGGAAATATAGTCCACCCTTCCTTGGCATCACTGAACCTTACTGCTGTTTTCTGGAACTTTGAAAAACTCCCTGTAATTTGGCGAAACAGAATTCCTTCATGGTGTTAGAATGAGCACCTGGGTCCCTGGCTCCAGGTGCATCTTGACGTTACACATCAAGCATCCTCTGAGGTGGAATCATTCCACATCCACACCTTACCTCACTCTTCTGGTCTTGGTTTATTTATTTATTTTTTTTCTTTTTGAGAAGGAGTTTTGCTCTTTTTGTCCAGGCTGGAGTACAATGGTGCAATCTTGGCTCATTGCAACTTCCTTGGTTCAAGCGATTCTCCTGTCTCAGCCTCCCAAGTAGTTGGGATTACAGGCGTGCATCATCATGCCCAGCTAATTTTGTATTTTAGTAGAGACGGAGTTTCACCATGTCGGCCAGGCTGGTCTTAAACTCCCGACCTCAAGTGATCTGCCCACCTCTGCCTCCCAAAATGCTGGGATTATAGGTGCGAGCCACCAGTCCCAGCCCTTGGCCTTGCTTCTTAAAGACCCAGTCCTTGCTCTGCATCCTTGAGTCACTTCTTCTATCTTTGGTTCCAGGGCTGAGAGGTATTCCTTTGTATTTGTGAAGACAAACAAATAAGTCCCTTTCCTCTTTTCATTTATTGGGCCTCTTTAGACTAATCTCCAGTTCTTGAAACATTATTTCTCACTAGATTCCTCTTTCCAAAAAGTCCAAACTGGGATGTCTTATTCCATTTGAGCTGCCACAACAAAATACTATAAACTGGGTGGCTTATAAATTATGAAAATTTATTTCTCACAGCTCCCGAGGTTGGGAAGTCCAAACTCAGGGCAGATTCAGGGTCTGGTGAGGATCTGCTTTCTGCCTATAGACAGTGCCTTCTTGCTGTGTCCTCACATGTTGAAAGGGATGGGGGTCTCCCTCTAGCCTTTTTGATGAGGGCATTAATCCCATTCATGAGGACTGCCCTGATGACCTAATCACCTCCCAAAGGCAGGACCTCATAATACCGTCACCTTGAGGGCTAGGGTTTCAACATGAATTTTGGAGGAGAAACAAACATTCAGACCATAGCATTTCACCCCTGCCTGTACCCAAATTCATGTCTTTTTTGGGGGGTGGGGGAGGTGGATGGAGTTTCACTCTTGTTGCACAGGCTGGACTACAATGGCACAATCTTGGCTCATTGCAACCTCTACCTTCCAGGTTCAAGCGATTCTCCTGCCTCTGCCTCCTCAGTAGCTGGGATTACAGGTGCCTGCCACCACGCCCAGCTAATTCTTTGTATTTTTAGTAGAGACAGGGCTTCATCATGTTGACCAGGCTGGTCTCAAACTCCTGACCTCAGGTGATCCACCCACCTTGGCCTCCCAAAGTGCTGGGATTACAGGCATGAGCCAGTGCACTCAGCCTCATGTCCTTCTTGCATGCGAATATATTCAATTCATCCCAAGAGCCTGAAGTTTTAACTCAGTCCAGCATCAATTTAAAAGTCCAAAGTCCAGGGTCTCATCTAAATGTCATCCAAATTAGATATGCATGAGACCCGAGGTACTATCCATCCTGAGCTGTGAACCTCTGAAATTAAACACGTTAAGTGCTTTCAAAATAAAATGATGGGACAGGCATAGGCTAGATATTCCCATTCCAAGATAGAGAAATAGTAAAGAAAGAAGTGGCAAATTCTGAACAAGTCCAAAATCTTAATGCTCAAGCCTAATCTTTTCAGTTCAGTGTTCTGCTGTCTAGGTGCTGGGGCAGAGGTCCTGCCTTGCACACCCACTGGGATGGCAGTCCTACCTCTGCAGTTTTGCCTGCCTTCATGGCCTTGGACAGCTCTGATAACACAGATTTTCCAGGTGTAGCCTATGGCACAGCTCTCTCGGTTTGGAGTTGAGTGCCTGCAGTTCTCCCAGATGGGAATCACATGCTAGGGGCTCTACTGGTCTGTGGTCTCAGGGGTGGCCCCACTCCCATGGTTCCACTGGGTATTGCCTTAGTGGGGACTCTCTATGGTGGCCCCACCTTTGTGGCGTTTGTCTGCCTGGGCCTATGACTTTCCAGGGCATTCTCTGAAATCCAGTTAGAGGCAGCCGTGCCCCCATAGCTTTGCTGGGTGCAGACCTTGCTGCACTGGAGCCACCTGAGCTGGCCCTGGGGCAGCCAAGGGGCACAGTCTTGGAGTGCAGGGAGTGGAGCCCCTGATATAAGGCTGCTCTGGACAGTGATGGCCTTCCTTTGATATTGTTCTGCACTCCAGGACCTATGATGGGAAGCGCAGCCCCAGTGATCTCCAAAATGCTTTCTGAGTCGTTCTTAATCCATTGTCTCAAACAATGGGTCCTGGATTTCATTTAAATTAAATTACAGAAATATATAGTCCACCCTTCCTTGGCATCACGAATCTTACTGCTGTTTTCTGGAACTTTGAACAA
Source organism: Rhinopithecus bieti (assembly GCF_001698545.2). Lineage (NCBI taxonomy): Eukaryota > Metazoa > Chordata > Mammalia > Primates > Cercopithecidae > Rhinopithecus > Rhinopithecus bieti. The sequence continues at coordinate 191,947 of NW_016808908.1, read as the reverse complement.
CTCCCTCTAGGGTTGGTAAGACAGAATTCTTTCACATTGTTAGAATGAGCACCTGGGTTCCTGGCTCCATATGCATCTTGACCTTAGTATGAAACATCCTCTGAGGCTGGATCATTCCACATCTGCCCTTTACCTCACTCTTATGGCTTTCTTTCTCAAAGACCTATTCCTTGTTCCGCATCCTGAGTCACTTCTTCTATCTTTGGTTCCAGGGCTGAGATGATAAATGTCTCAATTATCTTGATGAATAGCACCTGGTTTCCATTGAGATGCCAATCTATACCAACCTTCTTATAAAATAATCATTTGGCTGCATGCTTGTTCTCTTCCACACAAATTTTCTCATATTTTTTCAATGTGAATAGACTAAGAATCTTCTAAAATTTTAAGCTCTGCATTCCTTTTAATTAACAATTCCATCTTTAAATCATTTCTCTCTTCTTGCATTTTACTATGAGCAATCAAGAGAAACCAGGCTACACTGTCACCACTTTGCTTAGAAATAGTTTCAGCTAAATATTTAATTTCATCACTCACAAGTTCTACCTTCCACAAAACACTAGAACAAGAACACAAAGCAGCCAAATTCTTTGCCACTTTAAAAATAGAATTGCCTTTTCTCCCATTTTCAATAACGTATTTCTCATTTCCATCTGAATGGCCTCATCAGAATAACCTTTACTGTTCATATTTCTACTAACATTTTCTGTTCATGACCACTTAGGTATTCTCTAAAAAGACTGAGGTTTTCTCTACAGCTCTCCTTTTCTCTTTCTGGGCCCTCAGCAATATTACCCTTAATGGTTAGTTCACCACAATGTAGGCTTTTTCTAGCATGCACCTCAAAACTCTTCCAGCCTCTATTCATTATCCAGTTCCAAAGCTACTTCCACATTTTAAGTATTTAATACAGCAGCACCCCCACTTCGCAGTACTAATTTTTTGTCTTAGACTGTTTGGACTGCCAGAACAAAGTACCATAAACCAGGTGGCTTATAAACAGCAAAAATGTATTTCTTACAACTCTGGAAGCTAGCAAGCCAAGATCAAGGCAGATTTGGTGTTTGGTGCAGGTCTGCTTTCTGGATTATAGACAGTGCCTTCTTGCGGTGTCCTCACAGAGTGAAGGGGACAAAGAATCTCTCTTCAGCCCGTTCCTGTTCATGAGGGAATGGGCCCTTACGATTTAGTCACCTCCCAAAGGCATCATCTTCTAATATTATCATCTTAGAGTTAGGATTTCAACATATGAATTTTGGGAGAGACACAAACTTTCAGACCGCAGCATGGGAGAGCATTCAAATGAGAGAGTCCAAGCTTTGACTCCTGAAGACACCATTTCTGAAGATTCCAGTTAAGCTCTTCCTACTACCTTCCCCATAGGTTCTCTTTAGTCATCATGAACTAATAGCAGTGGCTTCATCAACCCACACAACCATAGTAGATAACACCATACATCACAAATTGAGAAATAAATACCACTATCACCACAACAAAAGGGTTTCCAAAATCTTCCAGAACTCTTGGATGCTGAGCAAAAAGAACAGGAATTGCTTATCTGTTAAGGCCACATCACACCATGTATTATAAAGAACAACTGGGAGATGAAAGGCACAACTTCTGGGACATTAAAAGAAGATGAAGTATATTTTAAGTTGCTATTTCTAAAGTATAGCAAAATGACACTTCCTCCCCAACTTTTATTAATGTAGCCAGGGAAAATTTATCAGAGAAGATAGGTCCACGAGGTGAGAGCTGAAAGGCAATTGCCCCTTGGAATTTAAGTTAAATTCACCTCTCTAGCAGATGTTTTGATTTAAAATAGTTACCTTTTGTTCAGCTTAACTCTCAGCTCCCAAATCTTTCTGCTTTCAATTCTTCAAGGAAGGCACCCCTGAATACAATGCGAGGGAGGGAGTTTAATCCAGATTTCTTGAAAACAGCTTGATATTTTCAACTAAATCCAGTAGCGGAATGCAGGCTTAACTGGCCCCACCCAATTTCTCCCACCCAGATATTTTCCTTTTGTCCAGCAAAGTTTCTTCTGGTTCCAAAGAAAGAAAAGGAAGGAAAAGAAAATGTTTGCTTAAACCATTAAACTCTAAACTACTAAACTAATTCTGACCAAATTTAAGATGCCTGATACTGAATTAGGATGGAGAAAATAAGAAAAATTTTTAAATGGAGTTTTAATTTTATCTTCTCTGGTAAGAACACTTAGGTTATAGGTTACTACTGTACAGTATAAGTGACTTTGGATGCATTTATTTTATTAATTAAACACACGCTTATTGTGTGCCTATAAGGTGCAAGGTACTGTGCTAAAATCCATGTGGAGGTACAAAGTGAAATCTACCCTAAATATTGCTTGGTGGAGCTTATAAATCAGTAGAAAAGATTAGGTAAATATGATTAGAGAAATGTGAACACAGATTACTATGATATGTGGCACAATTAAATACATGCCAGAAAGACATGGAAGTAAAGTTCTATGGGAGTCCAGAGAAAGGGGGGCCACTTCTTTTCTCCAGGAAAGGCTTCCTGGAGGAAGAGGCGTTTCAGCTGCCCTTTCTTTTTTTTTTTCCACCCAGGCTGGAGTGCAGTGGCCGGACCTCAGCTCACTGCAAGCTCCGGCTCCCGGGTTTACGCCATTCTCCTGCCTCAGCCTCCCGAGTAGCTGGGACTACAGGCGCCCACCACTTCGCCCGGCTAGTTTTTTTGTGTTTTTTTTTTTTTAGTAGAGACGGGGTTTCACCGTGTTAGCCAGGATGATCTCGATCTCCTGACCTCGTGATCCGCCCGTCTCGGCCTCCCAAAGTGCTGGGATTACAGGATTGAGCCACCGCGCCGGGCTCAGCTGCCCTTTCAAGAGAAAAGAGAGAAAAACCTTCCAAGCCTCCTTAAGGAAGAGCACACACAAAGGGTGTAGCCAAGGAAAGGATGAGGCTCCTTTAGGGAATGACTTGCAGTACTTATCACAGTAACCAAGCCAACTCTGCCAATGTTTGGTGAAGAATATTGCTCTAGTAAACTTACTCTAATTAGCTTACTTTGATTTTGCTTGGTTTCTGGAGGAATTCAGGTAACGTCTACATAAGTGATGTTACCTCCTCTGTTTTCAATATGTCCAACATTTAATACATAAAATTATTAAATCTTCCTCTCTCTCTCTCATTCTTTCTCCCCATCCCTCTCTCCCTCTTCCACTTCTCTTTCAATGTGTGTGTGTGCACGCACATACACACACACACATACACACACACACACACAAACTTCCTGATAGCAAGGAATAAAATAAATACTTAAAACCAGCTTTAAAGAGGCAAGACTTCTGATTTTCTTCATTAAATAACCAACCTGCATTTTCAAGCTGCACAGTAAATCCCATCAGAGACATCTGGAGTTAGGCCCCAGTCTTGCTTCCTGGGAACAAAGTCAAAAGATTTCAGGCCTGACAGCAGGCTCGAATATTTCCTCAGCCACTTTACCTCCCCTAGAAAAGCGACAGTTCGGTGTAATACCACCCATTGTCTGCTTTAATAAAAATCTCTCTCATTACTACAGGCTGCTGCTAGAGAAGGTTTGCCATTGGCCAAGGGCTTAACCTTGAGGCCCTGTTCTTACATCTTCTCTCCTCGGTCTTCCCCTTGACCATAGCTGCTGCAGGAAAAGAGGGGTCTGCTCTCATCCAGACCTTAACACAGCTGGCTTATTTTTAAAATGATCGCAAACAACTAATCTGATTGGCTATTTTTCATTGAATGTATCAGCGGACTTCAGTGAGGAAATTAACCAACTGCTTGTGGATCATACTAAAATAGACCTCAACTTTACGCATGTGAATTCGTCTGCCCCTGGGAATGAGTAATTTCTGCTACGTGATTATGCAAATAAACTAGATTTAAGTCTTATATCTGTGAGAAACTCCACAAGTAAAGTTATGCAAATTTCAAAAGGTGAATTCAACAAAAAGTGGACAGAAATTAGACTACAGACACTGTCACAGATTATGTTAGGATACAGATATTTTAACAACCGGCAACACTTTTCTGATTGATTCCAAGCTAATACTATCCAGCACATGCTGCTTATTTCTTGTTCATTGACAAAATGCTAAATTGAGTCATTGCACAGAGGACATCTCCACTTTGAAAGAGATGGCCGACAAAAGAGCAAGATCACTTTAGCAGGCATCAGAGGAAAGAAGTTAAGTATTTGCTGAGCTCTCAGAGAAGGAAATGAACTCCAATTCCCACCCCCGACCCCTTAGATTTGTGCAGGATTGTGAAGAACTGAAAAACTTCAAAGTATAACAAAACTGAGGCTCAATTTTAGAAATATAAAGCATTTGGAGTAACTAATTTGGCCAAATATTTATGTTTTGGTGCATAGTTGAACCGCTTATCAGACCTTCAGGAATTCTTTGTTTTTCATTTTTGTGCTTTTATTTCCTCTCCTATCTTCTCCTCCCCTCAATCGAAGCAAAACACCCTTTGGCAATGAAAGCTGAAGATGCTTCTTCATGGAAGAACCAAGCCAGGGCCAAGGGGGCTGATCCCCAAGTTTCTGCCAACTGCACTCAAAGCTGTCATCTTCCCTCCCACTAGCTCTCTTCTGAGAAGTGCTGGGAAATGTGGAAATCCCTAAGGCCTCCCCAGGAAAGAAACAAAATCTTTTCCTATGAGTATAAAACCCTTCTTGAGAGATCTTAGATTGACTTTAAAAGGCTGCTGTAAAGGGCTGGCTTTTGTGTCTTTACAAACTGGGGCAGAAAGGTAGGCAGGGAGGGTTCTCAGGAGCTTCCAGATCTGGTGGACCCTCTCTTTCCACTATCAATACCCACCAGCCTTCCCTGCCACCTCCCACAATCTCTCTGCAGTCCTAACCTTAAAGAAACAGAACACTGCTCAGGGGGATGATGCTCATTTATAAAAAAGAAGGGTAGGTGTTAGTTACACTGCTAACTTTCAGTGGAGACAGGGCAAAGGGAAGGCACTTGGACAGTCTTTGTGGGAAATTATGCTGAGATGTTCTACACTAGTAAGAAGGGCAGAGGAACCGCTGTTTCTCCTTTAATCTCCAGGCTGACCTCTGCTCTAAGGGCTGCCCACAGTGACAAGTTCTGCATTTCCTATTAGTTTCTTCACCTTCCAGCCCTGGGGGCCGCTGAACCACACCAGAGATCCCAGGTGGGCCCCAACCCGCCCCTGCCAGCAGAACTCTACTGCTTCCAGGCTTCAAAGCCCACAGGGCTTCTTCGAGCACATTCCAAGACATTCCACAGCTGGGAGGCTGGGAGCCTGGAATGTCTGGAGCCCACAGAGGGAAGGTGTCCCAGCATGCTCCCCCATCCCAACCACATTTCCCCAAAGATGTCAAAGCATTCTCCAAGGGTGATCTCATTTACTAATAGACATTTATTTCCATGTTCATCCTTACTGTTGGGAATGGCCTTCTTTTGCATGAACGTCATTTTGAGTGTTTTCACATAGCCTATCTCTTGGTAAGAATATCACCTTGGGAACCAAGAACCCAGTTACTACTCAACTACCAATTAGATATCACTTAAGCCCTTTTCCAGTGCACAGACCTTTGAAATTTAACAATGAAGCAGCAAGGAAATGACTGTTCCAGTTCTACCCATTGAAAGAGAAAAATGTAATATGGGGCCAAGACATACGTCACAAATATGTGGGTGTTTGTGTGTGTGTGTGTGTGTGTGTGTGTGTGCATCAGTACCTCATAGTGCTAGTGCTACTGCAGTCTTCAGGACTTCTATTCCCTTAACTGTAGAATGAAGATAATAACAGCACCTTACAAAGTTCTTTTGATCTTGCTACAGTGACTGGAACATAGTAGGCACTTAATGAATGTTTGCTGAATAAATACACTGATGGATGAATAAACATAAAGTTTCAGGGTTGGTTTCCTCATCTCTTAATTTGCCATGTTTAATTCACGGGGCAATTTGGAGCATTAAAGGACATCCGGGTTTTTAAAAATGGCTTTTGAAAATAAAAAACTAACTGTAAAAAATACCAGATTATTATTGCGCACGTGCCTAGTAGCATTGGTGCCCAGGTGTGTCAAAACCTCATGGATCTATATCTTTTTAAAATATATGCATTGGGCACTAAAGCAACTCCCTATACAGGGAGTAACTCTGCCTCTCTGGTTCTTTCTATAACTTTGTTTTTATGTGTTAATTGCCTCAACCCCATTAAAACTATTGAATGTGAATCGAGTGCTTGAGATCGAAGAGTTTCAGAGCTAATATGGTTTGGCTGTGTCCCCACCCAAATCTCATCTTGAACCGTAGTCCCATAATCCATCTTGAACCGTAGTCCCATAATCCCCACATGTCATGGGAGGGACCTGGTGAGAGGTAATTGAATAATGGAGGTGGTTACCTCCATGCTGGTTTTGTGATAATGAGTTCTCAGGAGGTCCGATAGTTTTAAAGGGGCCTCTCCCCCTCTTCACTTCTCCTTGCTGCTGTCATGTGAAGAAGGACGTGTTTGCTTCCCTTTCCACCATAACTGTAAGTTTCCTGAGGCTTCCCCAGCCCTGTGGAACTGTGAGTCAGTTAAACTTCTTTCCTTCATAAATCACCCAGTCTCAGGTGTGTCCTTATAGCAGTATGAGAATGGACTAATAATACAAAGCTTAATTGGGCAGACAGCATGTGGGGTAACAGTATCAGTCCTAGAGTCCAAATGACTGCTTTTTGTGCTGTGACCCCCTGATTTACTAAGGTACCTGACATCGCTATGCCTTAATTCATCCATAAAATGGGGACATTAGTAGAATACTTTCATAGAATTGCTGTGAAGATTGAATAAGATACATGTGTAAAGCATTTAGAGAAGTGCCTTGCACATGGTAAGAATCCAGTAAATGCTAACTCCAACCATTGTTGGTGGTATTGCTATTATTATCCCTTTGCTAATGAGCTTGCAGTCTAGTGGAGAAGACAGACCATAGAACAAAACTGGAGGAGTAGCGCAGCACAAAAAAGGTTACCAGCAGTATGCTTTGGGTGCAGAACCAGGAGACATCTTTATTCACAATCCTCATCACCTCCTCTGCATAGTCTCTAGTTTGTCACTGTTCCAATGTACACAGAATTTAAAAATAATGTCCCAGATTCCATCTGAGGAGCACAGAGCCTAACGCTTCTCACGATCATCACACAATACTTCCATTAATGCAGTAAGTTTGTGGAGCCATATCACACTGTTGGCTCACATGAAGCTTTTGGTCAAACAAGACCCCCAGGGCCTTTTCACATCAATTGCTGCCAAGTCGCATGTTCTCTATCCTGTATCCCTATAATTCTTTTTTGGACCTAAAAATAAGACTTTGCATTTATCCTTATTACATTTTGTGTTGTTAGTCTTGGCCCAGCATTGCAGCATGTCAAGATAATTTTAAATCTTGATTCTGTCAACTCTCTCATGTCTTTTTTTTTAAATCCCCTCCAGACTTGTGTCATTGCATATTTGATCAGCATACCTACTACCTCCTCATTCAAGGCACTGATTCAAATGTTGACCAAAATGAGGCTAAGAGAATAGCCCAACAGTTCAATTTCAGAGCCCTCAGCATACTCAATTGCGTCTGCTAATCATTTTGGGAATGATTGTTCAAGTAGTCTTAAATTCATTGAGAGGTATCCCTATTTAACCATTTTATTCAAAATACCTTGCTGATACAAAGATACACTGAGTCTATGACATTCTTGAATATTATTTTATTTTGAATGTTCCTGAAGTGCTTGTATCTCCCTTAAATTTTATGAGAATATTCAATTTCTACATCTAGATTATCAGTAAAGAACATAGTGGACATCATTTAATAGGTGACTTAAGAATAAAATTATGCTGTTTGATTGTTACTCTTGCACTCCAATTTGAGGCTTTAGTTTGAAGGTGCATTGGCTAGGATATTTGCCTGCCTCAACAAAAAGCTTCCAAAATCTCAGTGGCTTCAGACAATCGAAGCTTATTTCTCACTCACATGAAGTCACGTGAAGTGATCCTGGTTGATAGGCTGCCTTCCATGTATCATTAAGGAAATCTGATTTCTTCTATTTAGTGGTTTGCCTCTCCTCTTGTTCTTTGCAGTTTTAGGAAGTCAGAAGTTAATGGGGAGAGGAGAGAGATAATGACATGTGGAATGTTTTTGTGGCCCAGGCCTGGGAGTAGTGCCAGTCAGTCACGTGACCACTCTACCTGCACAGGAAGCTGGGAAGTGCACTTCATGTATGTGCCCAGCAAAACCAGAAAGGCAACAGAAAGCTTGGCTTAAAAACAGACAGAAAACATAGTTTAGGTGGGACCCCCATGGTATTTCATGTTAAGTATGGTACTAAACCTGACAGTATATGGGGTTGATGGATCAAAAGTGATAAGACCTAGGTTCTAATTCCAGCTACATCCATTTATTGGGTAAATGTAGTCTTGGATAAGTCACAAAACTGTACAGCTGCAAGGCTTATGATACTATCTCGGTCCATTTTGTCCATTGCTAAATCATTTTTGTTTGTGCCCATTTGTGTCACATTCTGTGGGCTGATCTCTTCCACATAGTTTTTGCTTGTTTCCCACTATAGAAAACAGACAAGTTCTAAAAACCGTTCAAGGTAAAACTCTGCCCCAATTACACTGCTTCTATGACTTGAAGTCCAGTCACCGATGTTCCCTCTATAATTAAACTTAAGAAGCAGGCATTGAGTGCTTGTTGAGACCAGGACATGTGCTAAGTTGTGGGGTAATACATAGATTGATACAGTGAATCCTAAAATAAACAAATCACTTGCACATGGTAAGAATTCAAAACTTGCGAATGAATTAAAAGTTACTTGAACAATCATACCCAAAATGATTAGTGGACACAATTAAATTTCCCCAGGGTTCTGCAATTGAACTGTTGGGCTATTCTCTTAGCCTCCTTTTGGCCAACATTTGTGTCAGTACCTTCAATGAGGATGCAGTAGGTATGCTGATCAAATGTGCAATGACACAAGTCTAGAGGGAATTTTAAAAGACACATGACAGAGCTGAGAGAATCAAGATTTAAAATTATCTTGACATTCTGCAGTGCTGGTCTTAGAGTTGAGGATCCATCTGACAGTTTTACGTACCAGATAGCTCTCAGCTAATTTGTCAATAAGAATTTTCACCAGCAAACGATCAAAATCTTCACTAAAACTACTAGAAAATATATTTAACTGGAGGCCAGATAATAGGTGACCTTAAATGCAAGGACAGGGAATTTAGACTTTATTCCACAGGCAACACGTGGGCCGTCAACAGTTGTTAAGCCAGAAAATCTCATAGCCAAAGTGAAGAAAACATAAAGCATAGATGAAAGAACCTCTAATTCTGATGAGATGGCAGGCTGAAATCACTGGAAATCTCTGCCTTTTGGGTATGCCTGGGATTTAAGGATAAAATATAACAAAACAATTTTTCATGCAAAACTAAGATCACAGAAAGAAGGGGAAATCACAGAAAGAGAAAGAATGAAACCAAGCAAGTTAGCGTGTGAGCTGATTCTCCATTTCCTGCAAAACTGGAGTGAGTCACAGAGCTTCAGAATCCATGGAACTTGGGTTTTAATGACCACAGGAGATAAAGCCTTGAGTCTGCACAAGATGGGGATGGAAATGAGACTCCCTCATAAAGCCAACACCCTTGGAGGCCTGAACCGTCAGGGAGGATATGAACAAGAAAAAAAGAAATTTCTCAACCAGCATAGCAGGATGACACAGAAACACATTTGTCTCTCTTTGTGGAAAAAAAAACATATTCAAAATCTTGGAGAATATGAAACCCTGGATCTACTCTACATACGAATTTGGTTTTTAAAATTACACTATTGGAATAGCCCAGAAACTTCCAAGCCAATAAATTAATGTAAAAACTGGTCCCTGGCTAATAATATTTTGGAGTGGCTGGCAGAAGCACTTACAAAAACACTCCAGAGAGACGTTCCACCATCCAGAATGTGAGGTGGTTTCAAAGGAGCAAGCAGGTCCACGCGAAATGAGCTCACAATACAAGGAATTACAAAACACTGGAGGAAATCATCCATCCGGGGCAGGAGTCAGCAGATATTACACACAGCAGGATTCACGAGCACTACCTCCTACCTCCCAAGGAACCAAGGTGCTGGAACAACAATCTGAAAGAGAATATAAAATAAGCATGTTTAGAATGACTGAAGACATTACAGAAGGAAAGAAATCTGCAAGAAAAACAATACCATGACCAAAAAAAGGCAGACTTTTTTTAAAGAACTAAATGGAAAGCGTAGAAATAAAATGCACAGTTATTTAAACTAAGAACTTAATGGAGGCCAGGTGCCGTGGCTCACGCCTGTAATCCCAGTACTTTGGGAAACCAAGGCAGGAAGATTGGCTTGAGCTCAGGAGTTCAAGACCAGCCTGGGCAATTTGGCAAAATCCCGCCTCTAAAAAAAAAAAAATCACCAAAATTAGCAGGTTATGGTGGTGTGCACCTGTAATCCTAGCTACTCAGGAGGCTGAGGTGGGAAGATCATTCCATCTCAGGAGGTCAAGGCTGCAATGAGCTGTAATAGGGCCACTGCACTCCAGCCTGGGTGACAGATCAAGACCCTGTTTCAAAACATATATATATAGTTACCATTAGCCAAATCAGATGTCATTCGCTTGAAGATACACATTTCACATATATATTTGAGATACATATCTCTCAAGTACTTATCCAGATATATATACATACATGGATGAACTAAATAGCAGATTAGACATATCTGAAGAAGAATTAGTGAATAAGAAGACCAACCTAAAGCAACACAGAGAAGGTAGCACAGAAAAATAAAGGGGTGAAAAATTTGGAAGAGAAGTTAAGATAGAAAAGATAGCATGAGAAGCTTTAATGATGTCTAAAATGATTTCTAGAAATGAAGAAAGAATGGAGCTGAGGCAATATTAGAGAAAGCAATAGCCAGAAATTTCTAATTGGTTGAAAAGCATGAATTCTCACAGCAAAGATGCATAGTAAAACTGAATAGCACATATAAAAATGTGTCCAGGCCCATCCTCTCTGTGATGTACCCACCATCAAGCACTGTCAGTCTTTGTTTTCTGGGGATTTAAGGTTGTCTTGACAGTTACCATTAGCCAAATCAGATGCCACTGGCCAGATGATATTACTTAGATTTGTTCTTTAAGGGAGAGAGAGTGGTACCCATTTTGCCTATCTGTAAGAAAACATGTGATTTCTCTTTGGAGTCTCTAAGGCATGGAAGGAAAGAGAGAGGTCCTATTGCTGAGAAGCCCCATTTTGCAAAGGGATCAGTCTGGCAGTCTGTAGAATGTGGAGCAGCATGAATGAAGTGGAGGGAGCTGAGGGTGCACGTTCGTGTGTGTACATTTTTCTGTAGCTCTATACTCTTACAGACATAGGCACATATTCAAAGGGATTTCAACAGGGTCTCACTGACCTTAAGCCTCTATCATGAGATTTTTGAATGTCATCCTAAACGTTCAGATATAATACACTTATTCTCTTCATTTGAGGGGGATATTTGCTTTGGATTTTGTTGTCAGTGGTGATGGCTTTTGAAGCAGAAAGGAACCTTTGCCTCCACTCTTTTCCTGCAATAGACACATAAAGGAGAAAGGCTTATATTCCCATTTCCCACAGAAGGCACAGTATACAGGAAGCATTGAGACTCCAGAACCTGTGAAAAAGATGTTTCCTTTAATAATATTGTATCTTGTCTCTCCTCCCTATTCATGGGTTTTAGGTATGAGTCACTCTTACAGATTTCTAGTCAGTGTGTGGGTGCAATTTTTCCTTTTACTAGTAAGATTGTCATTATGCAGTGAGTACTCTTCAATGTCCCCAAGGTATTTCTGCATAGAACAGTGTTCAAGGACTTTATCAAACTCCTTATAAAAGGTACCCCAGATGGACTCTTCAGAGTTATATATATCTACCTCCTAGCAATGTTTAATCCCAGATAGCCACAACATTTTAGAAAAAAGTTCCAAATTCAACTTGAATGTCCCTTATGGCAATAGGACAATGTGTAAACCAAGTCCCAGGAGCAATACTAGAAACCTCATAGTACTTGGTATAAGTATATAAATTTATTTCTGCTAAGAACAAGTTCCACTGAGAGCGATACACACACACCCCCACATATACACACAACACACGCACACACACATAGAAGGCAGTGGGGAGGGAAAGAAAGAGAGAAATAGCATTCCTGTAGCAGTGTTTAACTGTTATCCAAATAAGTGTGCTGTATGATACACACACACTCACCAGATTGTATGCATATATGGCATTACCACCTGAGTTTATGTTTCAAGGTTTACTTCAATATTTCACCCATACAAACTCAGTTATTCAAATATACTGAATGGTGTGTGTTAATGTGCAATGAATTTTCCCATCGAGACCACTCCAAACAGATGAATGTATCTACATTTTGAATCAAGTGCTATTCAAAACTACATCAATATCAAGGCACTTCAAAGAGATACACTCATGCTGCCTCTACCTGACACCAACCATCTTAACGAAAACTGAAAACAATGAATGTCAAACACCAGTTTTCATATCCAGATACAAAGAGTCTTGGATGGTACAAAGTGTATTTCTCCGGAGAACAGTGCCACCTTCATCAGCAACACAGACATTCAGGAGCTGTTCAGGTGCATCTTGCAGCGGTTCTCTGCCATTTTCAGACACAGAGTCTTCCTGCATTGGTACACGCAGGCATGGACGAGATGGAGTTCACTGAGGCCAAGTGCAACATGAATGACCTGGTGTTTGCATGCCAACAGTACCAGGATGCCACGGCCGAGGGGAAGGGAGGGTTTGAGGAGTGGGATGAGGAGGAGGTGACTTAGAGTCTTCTGTTACTGGGTGTATTGGTCTGTTCTCACATGCTAATAAAGACATACTGGGTAGTTTATAAAGGAAAGAGGTTTAATGGACTCACAGTTCCACATGGCTGGGGAGGCCTCACAATCATGGTGGAAGGCAAAGGAAGAAAAAAGTCACATCTTATGTGGCAGCAGGCAAGAAAGTTTGTGCAGGGGAACTCCCATTTATAAAACCATCAGATCTCATGAGACTTAATCACCATCACAGGAACAGCGTGGGAAACAAAAGGCCCACCCCCAATGATTCAATTACCTCCCACCGGGTTCCTCCCATGATGTGTGGGGATTATGGAAGCTACAATTCAAGATGAGATTTGGGTAGGGACACAGACAAATCATATCACTGGGTAAAGGGTGGAAGTGGCATGAGCTCCTTATTCACTTATACTCTCTTCCCAGATAGCCACGTCTCACCATGTGTGCACTTGTTACTCTTTGTGTCTTCACATCGCATGCTGTGAAGACACCTCAATTAAAGCATTTCCATAGTAAAAAATAAAAATAAAAAAACAATAAACAGTAGTACAAAGTGGTGCACTCTTAGAAACTAAAATGAACAAATTTCCTCATGAATTTTGGAGAGAAATAAAAATCTGGCAGCTTGGATATGATTTTAAGAAATAATTCTTTATAGGAAACATTGTTTTAATTTATGATAGCCTCTGGATACCCAAAGAAATTAGAAGTATGATTATTTTCTCTGTGAACCTCTCCTCACGCTATGGAGGCTCAAGAATAACTTGTTTTCCTGTGTGATGACCAGCTTCACCCCGTAAGGCTCTGGTAATGTCACTGCTGCATATTAATGGCTTTTAAAGTTTAATATAATGGGTTAATATAAATAACTATATAATATGTGCTATGTACATTTTACATTACTATAATATAGCAAATTTATACTATATAAATTATACAAACTGAAGGTTATATATTATTACATAGTGACTTCTATATAACAATTATGACATTATGTAATTTAATGTCATTTAGCAGACATTATTAAACACCCAATATGGGTATTGCTGGGGGCATAAAGAGACGTACAAAATATAGTCCCCAGCTTTAAGAAGTCTAGAGTTTTGTCAAGAGGATTTGGGAATTCTGAAAACACTTCTGTGGGTTCTAGAAAGATATTTTTCCCCTAAACACCTCTGGGCTCTGGTGCCACCCGTAACTCATCTCCATAGAGAAGTCAGTTACCCAGATGTAACTTTTCAGAAAGGAACTGATCTGGAGGTGTTGCTGGGGCTCCTCCCCTCCGCCCTTTACTCTTGAGTGCTGGGTTCCATGCGTTAGGAAGCCTATAATTGCAGCACAACAGAGAAACTTCCTTCAGAGACAGTTTTATCAAAAATAAAGCGTTGTGTTTTGATCCTATCTGCCGCTCCTTCCCCTCTCTTCTTTGGTTCAGTGCTCAAGTGGAGAGGAGAAGGGTGTGATTTATTGGAGGCCCCTGCAGTCCCAATAGGAGTGAGATGTGTAACAGGTAATTCTAACTCAAAGCATAGTGTGATCAGTGTTGTGTGAGTTCCAGAATGCTAGGAGATCATCAGCAAAGGAGCGTGCACTCCTGCCAAATGATTTGCTAAGAAGCACAGCCAGAGCACACATCCAGGCCTGGGCCCATCCCGCTTGAGAATTTCTTATGTGTGATGATACATTCAGTTATTGATTAAGTACACTTGAGTTAGAGGATTTTTGTTACTTGCTCTCTTTAGATACAAAAATATAGCATGGGATTATGTGGTGGTCGCTTAAGTAAAGAACTGGGGTGAGAAGCAAAAACTCTTGAGAAATAAAATTGGAAGGGTCATTTGGGGATGGAGGTAGAGAACCTGTCTTGGTCCATTCAGGCTGCTGTAACAAAATACCTTAGATTGGGTAATTTATAAACAATATAAATTTATTTCTCACCGTTCTGGAGGCTGGGAAGTCCAAGATCAAGGTACTAGCAGATTCAGTGTCTGGTGAGGGCCTATTCCTCATAGACGGTGCCTTCTGTGAGTCCTCATTTGGTGGAAAAGCAAACAGTCCCCCTTTAGTCTCTTTTATAAACGAACTAATCCCATTCACGAAGGCTCTGCCCTCATGGTGTAATCACCCCCAAAAGCCCCCACCTCTTAATATTATCATATTGGTGATTGTTTCAACATATGAATTTCGCCAGTACACAAACATTCAGACCATAGCAGGTCCTTAAATGCATTGTGTACGCTTTAGGCATTGGGTGGCCCTTGAAAGTATTTGGGCAGGAAAACGCCCAGCTTAGATGTGTGCTTCAGGAAGACTGATATACAGCAGTGTGTCAGGTGTAAGTTGCAGCTCAGTAGGGTAAGACTGAAAGCAGAGAGACCTGTTAGGAAATTATTGCATTAAGTAAGGTAGGAGAAGGTCAAACCATGAACTAGAGGGATATCAGTGAAAATAAGAAGAAAACAGCAAACAGAAAAGCTATGTTTTTTTCCAACAAAATTGAGAGGACTTGACTACTAATCAGATGAGAGACAAGAAAAGAGGAAAGAATGAAAGATTTTATCAATCTTTGAGCTGGTGCCATTAGAAAGAAAAATTTTGATAAATAGAAATTGGAAAAAATAAACAATGAGGGTGGCAAGGGATAAATTTAGTCTGAAACCCATTAAGATCAGCACACTGTAGAATACATGGGTGGAAACTTTCCAAAAGGAGTTAGTAAAGCCAAACTGGAAAGAGGAGGTTTCAGAAATGTGTCACGAAGAAGGAAGAATTAAACACGAGACTGAGTGAATTCACCAAGAAAGCAGAGAGAAGAGAGAATGAAAGAAAAGGTCGATAGCAGATTCTTAGAAAAAACTTATATTTGGAGCTGGAAATAAAGAGGAAGTGGAGGAGACACAGGGATGAAAGGGGGATAAAAATAGCACATTATCAGGGAAGCCAAAGGAGGTGAGAATTTCTTAGTGGGGCATGGTTAGGAGTGGATGAACAGGATCAATGATGTAAAGCAATTAAGCAAAATGAGAACAAAATAAAACACTGCTTTCAGTAACTGACTGATCACTGATCTTTAATAAAATTATTATGGAGCATTCAGAGCTGAAGCCAGACTGCAGGGATTAAGAATGCTGTGGGTGGTTATCAGAAAAGAAGCAGATGACAAGCTGACTTTTAAAAGAAAAGTTTAAAAGATGGTAAAGAGAAAGAAAAAAGGGAAACTTGCTTTAGGGAGAGAGACAAAATGGAAGAAGAGTGTTTTTGTGTTTGTTTCCATTGGTTGACTGGTTTGGAACAGCAGAAACTTGAGCATGACTACAGAGGAGCAAGATCCAGTGGTAGAGCCAAACAGAGGGTAAGAGAGAATGAGTGTGGAAGAGCATGGAAACTGATGGAGCAAAGCTTCAGGGTAGGTAGGAGGAGCTCCAGTTGGGATGCTAACATGGCAGGTTAGTTGTTGGGGAGGAAGGTGATGTAACATGCGTGAGGTGTGCTGTTAATGACAGAATCAGAGATATCTAGGATAGACAGCATGGAATGAGGGAAATAAAGGAGGTAGACCAGATGCTGGAGGTGGCAGTAGATGAGCAATGATGTAGGACAGGTGGGGTGTGAGAGGCAGGTGGAAGCTGGGAGGAGCAGCTTTTTCTTTGGGCCTACATAATCTAAAGCTGGAAGTCTCCCCCCACAATCCCCAGGCACATTCCAGCCCGTCTGACATATAAAATCTTAGGAATCATGAGAGCCAAAAGTCTATTTTAATCCTAAAGTTACCATCTCCATTGCTATTTTATAACTTGTGTTGTTCCTAATTATGGTATTAACCAGTCAATGTTTTATTTATTTTTTTTGATTCTAAAAGATGAGTAAGACCAAAAAAATTGTAAATAGACTAACCCATCTTGCTAGTTTCTGTGTTTCTTCCAAAGACTGGATGGCAGAGAGAAGACATTTTTGAGATATGATCTGTTATCAAAGTGCCATAAGTCTGGGCTTTTCAAGGAGTGCACCACAGTGTGGTGCTTGCATTACTGCTTGTAAAACCTTCTGTGAATAGTTCCTAACGCTTTTGTGAGGATGAAAGAATTGGGACGTTGGAGTCCTCACATGATGGATTTATCAGGAGCCTTTCTGTTTTTCCCACCGCTCCCTGGGCTGATTGCGAAAACGAAAGGGTTGTTTGGTGTGATTTTGTTTCTTTCAGTTCTCTTTACTTGTCCTTTAATGTTTCTGGATGTTTGATTTATATTTAGAGGCAAACACTGTGAATGTTCTGAGAAAGAGAGGGAGGGAGGGAGGGAGACAGGGAGGGAGGAAGCAGGGAGACAGAGAATGAATGAGGATGGGATTTGAATCCTGGTTTGGATTCAGGCCTTTTCTGTGAATGGGACAGGCTCCCAGAACTAAAGTTTCAGATTCCCTTCAGAGCTAAGACATTCCCCAGGCAGCAGCCACCTCATATCCTCTGCTCTCTCATCTGTGACTGTGTCTGTTTACGTGGTGCTCTGGGAATCCCTCTCTTCAGGGACCGCACTCTGGGGCTCCGGGTCCACACAGCCCACCATCCAGGAGCATAAATCCCATCCGACTCTCCATCCAGAGTCTAGATTTGGCTCCAGCAGCTTTCCTTCTTTCTTAGCAGGGGCTTTTCTCACTGTTGCACATGTTGCTATCTTTGCTTTCAATAGGCAGCAAGTAATTTTCCACCTCCTTAAGCATCACTCACAGCTCCTCTTGATATTGCCCCTGTCCTCTGCCTTTCTTTTTGGACTTCAAGGTAGCAGAAAGAATCTGCTGGTTTTATTAGAAATGAAAAACGTTGGTGACTTCTTCAGAAGGCAGAACGTCTGTACAAGAGGGCTACGGCCCACCAGGCAGGAAGAAGGGAGGCCCTTGGCCATGGGAAGACCCGTGCCAGCTCTCCAAATCTTCCTTGTGTTTCCCCTCACAGGCACAGTTCCCATCTGGACTTGGGCGTGCCCTCGGGAGCTGCGTGCCACACCCTTCTCCCATTTATGGGCACTTACCTGCCCTGCACCCTGTGCCACCACTATCCGAGGTGAGAGGCAGCAGAGGACACAGGTTAAACAGGTAGACATTGGAAACCACCTTTGGGATTTTGAGTCTCAGCTCCACCATTGACTAGTTGGGTGAACATGGGCGAGTCATTTGACTTCTCTGTCCCTTACTTTCCTCATCTGTAGAAAAGGAGTAATACTACTACTCTATGATAAGGCTTGTGTGAAGAAGAATGTGCTAAATTGTGCAGGAAGCACTCTGTAGTGCCAAATAAGTAGTAGTTATTACCTAAAATCTCACTCCTCGAAGGTGTTAAAAATGGTGTCTTTTGGCCAGGCATGGTGGCTCACACCTATAATTCCAGCACTTTGGGAGGCTGAGGTGGGCAGATTGCTTGAGACCAGGAGTTCAAGATCAGTCTGGCTAACATGGTGAAACTTCGTCTCTACTAAAAATACAAATATTAGCCAGGCATGGTAGCTGGCACCTGTAGTCCCAGCTACTCAAGAGGCTGAGGCACCAGAAGTGCTTGAACCACGGAGGAGGAGGTTGCAGTGAGTCAAGATCGTGCCACTGGACTCTAGTCTGGGCACAGAGCAAGACTCTGGGTCAAAAAAAAAAAAAAAAAAAAAAAAGGTATCTTTTATCTGTTGTCCCTCCTATGATTTTTGTATTTTAGTCAGAGCTTCATGGAAAGGCCAAAGGAATTAACCTCAAGGAATGGAATGATAGGGACAGGAACAGTCTAGAGATCTTTCCATCCCAAATGCAGCTGTTGGAGACACTGGTCTTTCCAGATATTCTCTGGTCTAATGCTTCCTTTGAATTAAGAAGAATGGGGATGACTGCTTAAGAATCATCCCAGATTTGTTCAATCAGGTTTAGCCTAAAGCTGCCTCCTTACATATTTTAAGTTTGGCCTAAATGTTCCTCTGTACATCGTCAACTATAACAAACTATAACAAGTGGAGGTGTAAACAGACCGTAGCCTCCACTTGTGCCAATCACCGAGTTTCAGCCAATTAAATGTAAACTGTCCGAACTGTGTTCAGATAAGGCAAACGCCGAGCTGTAACCAAGCAGGTTGTTTCTGTACCTCACTTCTGTTTTCTGTACCTCACTTTCCTTTTTCTGTCCGTAAATCTTCTACCACGTGGCTGTGCTGGAGTCTCCGAGCATACTCTGGCTCAGGGGGCTGACCGATTCGTGAATCGTTCATTGTTCAATTAAACTATTTTAAATTTAATTCAGCTGAAGTTTGTCTTTGATCAGATCAAAGACTTAACCCAGGAAGCAGGTTGGTCAAGGCTAAAATAGGCTCAACGTCATTCTCTACATTGAATATTATAGCACAAAGGAACTCACCGCCATTCTCTTTTTGGATTTTACTTTTCTCCATGCTGAATACAAAGAAAATCGGTTGGCAGTTAATAGGGCATCCATAAAGTAACTAATGTTAGCAAAGAAAATCGCCAAAATAGGAAGCTCATAACACAGACTTGGATTATTTACTTCCTCAGGATCACTCATAAATCTCAAATATGTCTGACTAAAATCTACTCATTAGCAAAGTTAAAGAAAACTCATGGGAGACCCCTCATTTGTGCTGAGCTTCTTCTGCACTAGATCCCAACAGACCAACCCAAAATAGAGTCATTCATACTAATGTTCCTCATCACAAAACTGAAAACCAACCTTTTCACTTGTACAATCTGACCTGAGAAGTCAGAAGAGAGATGATAGCCAAACCCCCAGACAGGACAGTTTTCCCCAAAAAACCATGAGATTCACAGCAACCGGCCAACCTGAGCTGGCATGAGAAGGAAGTCCCCTCTGCTTTAACCCATACTAGGAAAGTAACCTGATGTTAACTAATGTGCTTTTGCCCCATGCTGTTTCCTTGTTCCTCCTGTTCAAGCTACTTTATAAAATGGACTTTGCTTGTTCTTACTGCTCAAGCTGCTTTGTAAAATGGACTTTCCTTGTTTCTCCTGCTCAAGCTGCTTTATAAAAATGGACTCTTCCCATCATGCCTGGCAGAGCTCCTGTCTATTTTGTAGACTAGATGATGCTCAGTTTATGAACTAACAAAAGCTGGTTTGATAGTTTGATCTTTAAAACTCCATTTGTTAAAATTTTGTTCTTTGACAGGAATAAGAAGCAAAGATGGGGTGGGCATGTGACTGGAGGGTCCTGAAGGGCAGAAGATGAGTTGCATGTGCCATGATCGCCTGTTTGCCCTGCAAAGCACATGCCTCTCACTAACATCAGTAGAATCTGAATCCATGGAACAGATATTTATCAATTACTATTGTTACTAGTTTTCTTTTTTATTGGATAGTTCAGAGTCTGCACCCTCTTCAGGTTTCTAGATTACTTTTCCTATAAATCTTGATGAGAGGCAAAATTTGCTTCCCATTGTGTAAGTGGAAGGCTCATTTACCAGTCTACCTTGCAGTTGGGGTTCAGAATATAACTGAGCTCTTCGTGGCAGATGCACCCTTCTAGTGGTGCAAAGAAGCTGTGAGGAGGAGGAACATTTCTGGAGGTTGGCGGCAGTACTGCCAACAATGTGGCCTTTCTAGTGACAACAGTGGCTAAGGAGCACCAGATGTAGAGTGACTGGTGACTTCAGGGGCAAGCTGTGACGTCCAACATTATCCTCACTAGATGGGCTCTGGAGCAAGATTTTGGCTGTGGTCCTGGCTGCTGCCAGGCCTCATTTGTCTCTGTTCAATTTCTAAGCCTGGTTTTGAAGTCTGTGAAATACACAATACCCTTTTATTAAATGCTTTTTCTGCTGAAATCAACCACATCTGTTTGAGTTGTTTGCAATTATAAAGCCCTGACTAATACAACTGGTGATACAAATTTTTTTTTTTACTATAATGGCTGGGACTGCCAGCTGTCTGCCATTGTTCTCCTTTTTGTCCTTTGGTAACAGAATTCTGGATTTCAGCTGTATCCCTGGCAGCATCCATGTCCTGATCTTAATATATATATAAAGATATATATTACATATAATATATAAAGATATATAATATAATATCTAAAAGACATACATGATATTAAGTTATATACATATAATATGTAAACATCAATTAAGAGTAATATATATGCTAATATATATTTATATATTCATATATATATGAATATATTTATATATGCTAATTGTGTTATCTGAGTCTTTTCTGAGTCAGTTTCGACTGATTTTTCTCCTCCTTATGTGTTGTATTTCCCAGCTTTTTTTGTATGCCTGGCAATTTTTGGTGGGATGTTAGCCATTGTGGATTTTATCTTATTAGATGAGAAATAATGGTGTATTCTTATAAGTATTCTTGGGTTTTGTTATGAGATTCAGTTAAGTTACTTGGTGTATTAGTCTTCTAATGCTGCTGTAACAAATTACCCAACTTTAGTAGCTTGAAACAATAGAAATTTATTTTTTCGCAGTACAGGAGACCAGAAGTCTGAAAGCAAAGTACCATTAGGGGACCCCACAGAGGTTTTAGAAGAGAATTCATTCCTGACCTCTTCTAGCTGCTGATAGTGCCTTGGCCACATCATTCCAGTGTGCCTCTGCCTTTGTAGCACCTTCTCCTCTGTGTGCGTCTAATCTCCTCCTGCTTCCCTCTTATAAAGACACTTATGATGGCATCAAGGGCCCAGCCAGATAATCCAGGATGTTATTCTCATCTCAAGATCCTTAAGGTAATCACATCAGTAAAGACCCTTTTTTTCAAACAAAGTGACATTTATAGGTTCCAGGAATTAAAATCCAGTGTCTTTGGGCCACCATTCAGCCCATTGCATTTGGAAATAAGTTGATCCTTTCAGGTCTTGTTTTCAGCTTTGTTAGGTGGGACCAGAGCACTGAAGAGTGACATTTGTCAAGCACCAACTGTTAGAATTGGGGGTACCACAGAATCCAAGGGTGATATTAATGCCATATGTGCTCAGGAAATTGAGGAATAGCAAATCCTGTCCTAAATCAGCCACTTTTGAAAAGCCCTTTGACAGAGAGATGCATACAAATTATAAAACAGACAAAGTGACAGTTTGTTTTCAGCAGGGTTTAGATCCCACATGGAATGTAGAATCCGGGGAGGCAGGTTGAACCCATGGACATCTCCTTTTGTTCCGTGGATGACAGGCCTGAGGAGCGGTATCACTGTCAATTTCTGCACTAAGATCCAAAAATATTGAATTAAGGAAAGACTTACTTTGAGGCCTTGAATAGAGCTAGTCTGGGCTGTCCGCATAGGTACTCAGGCCAGGGCCGTGGCTCTGGAGAATCGTGTTTGAGGAGTGAAAGAGATTACAGGTCTTTCTGGCTGTCACGAGCAATCCCTAGGCCACCTCATGTCATCATTCTCAGAAATTAAGTAGAAAAGGGAGGCCACAGGAAGAGAGGGTTGACTGCACCCACATCTTGGCTCCTAGACATAGGAAGTTAGCTGAAGCTTTGCAGGAGGAAGAAAAGGTTGCAGAAGCCAGCCCCCTGGATAGGCATAGGACCTTGATCTCAGTACACTGATTTCCCCCTGGGTATGAATAGCTGATACACGTTCTTAAGGCCATCCAACCTCAGAAGAGGAGGGAGAAGGCAGTAGAAAGGAGGAAGGAGCATGGAGCTCCCCCTGAAGGAGTGCTGGCCGAAGCATCCTGAATTGTTCTAAATTCACTTCCTCTTTACCCATTTCACAGGCAACAAAACTGGGGCTTAAAGAAGCTAAGGATTTTGGGAGACAACGTGGTATAAAAGAATCATGGACCTTGGAGTCAAACAAATCAAGAGTACTTTAGCCAGCTACTGACTATACGATTTAGCTAAACTATTTTCATGTGCTATTGTAAAAATAAAGTGAAATCATATTGCATATGCAATACTGCCATCGAGTCTGGCATACAGTAGGTGTGCTGTAATCTTAGTTATTTTTCCTTTCTTTGGCCAAGGGCACAGAGTCAGTCCACAACTGGAGGAGCTGAGGTTCAGACTCATATCTTCCTGAGCTGCAACCCCAGGCGCTCTCCCCTCAGTGATGCCTTTCTCTCAGCTTCCCCTGAATATTAAACCCAGGTTCCCTTCTCAAAGGCCTTTCCCAGCTAAGCTGGTTAATCTTCATATCCAAGAAACAAGAAGATGGTTGCTAAACAACCCCTTTTTAGGGCTAGAGTGCCTTCCCTTCCCTACAGCGTATTCACTCTCACCTCCAGAAAAATATAAACACGCCTTGGTGAGGGGCTGGAACTTGAAGCTGGCCAGGCTTGCCCTTTCCCAGTGATTCTTCAGGCTCACAAGGGAAACCCTTGCAGGGAATCCCTCTGGGCAGCAAAGTCCATCCCTTTTATGGACAGATTCTCCTGCTGCCGCATAGCAAACCCTGAGCAAATTTTTGGCATGCAAGAGGCCCCACATCTTTTTGTCTAAAAGGCAAACGTGCTTCTCTGAATTCATCACAGCAGCTCAGTTTTAAAAGATTTTGCGGATCCCATTGAACACTTCTTCTATCCAGGCTTTTCTCAGACTCAATAAACAGTAGGATTCTAAAGCCAAGAGGATCCCCCTACTTCCAATATGATTTTGTCCAACTGGCTACTTCTAAACTAGGCTTTCTCAACCTCAGCACTGTGAACATTTGGAACAGGTGCATTCTTTGCATTGTGGAACATTCAGTAGCATCCCTGGCTTCCACTCATTATGTGCTAGTAGCACCATCCTAGCCCGCCCTCAAAACTGTGACAGTCAGAAATATTTCCAGACGTGCCACATGTTCTCTAAGAGGCAAAGTCACCCCCACTTGAGATCACTGCTTTAAACAGATCTGGAATGAGGTTTAAAACTGGTTTTGAGCTTGCAGTTTTCTGCAGAAAAAAAGAAAAACGTACCTTTTCTACTGTACTTGACAGCTTGAGTCATTAGTGAATCATATGGGAATATTAGGGGTATCCATGGCTGGATTTAAGAGTAGCGGTATATACCATGATATTGAGCACTACCTTATTTCTAACTCAATTAATGTCAGGACAAGAGGACCAGGATAGGGCTCTGAGCCATGCTAACCCTAAACTACCCAGAAGATAGATAGAATTTTCCTAAGGGATTAAAAATCCTAGGCCAAGATGGAGAAACTGCAGAGAAACTTCAGAGTACCTTAAATGCACTTTACATATGTGATCTCATTTAATCTGTGATATGACTCTAGGAGGTATAGCAGTTATATCTTTTTACACAAGAACTGAAACTCAAAAAGGTTGAGTAATTTATCCAAGGTCAGTCAGCTGATAACTGATAGAGATGAGCTTCATACTCAGGCTTAGCTGTGGGGGTAGTAGTTGATATTAGAAACCAATCTGTGTTAGTGCTTCCTTTGACTGGTTAGAATCCTGATGCCTCTGGAATCACTACAACCCCAGGCAGCTGGTAGGTCTCATCCTGATAGCTCTCATTCCAAAGGAGCTGGGCTCTCTGACAACAGTCTCTGGAAATTCAGCCCCAGAAGTTAACTGTGAGTCCCATTTTGCTAAATTCAAAGAAAAGAAAATGCCTTTCCACTAAGTATCTAATAGAAAAGTCCTCCCAGCAGGGACTGTGGGTAAATGGAAGTAAAAGGAGAGAGAGCAGAAAGGAAAGGTGGAGGGGGTGGAATAAGATAGCAAAGGAGTGAGAAATAAAACTGCGGAGGCTGAGCACAGTGGTTCACACCTATAATCCCAGCACTTTGGGAGGCTGAGGTGGGCAGATCACGAGGTCAGGAGTTCAAGACCAGCCTGACCAACATGGTGAAACCCCGTCTCTACTAAAAATACAAAAATTAGCCAGACATGGTGGCATGCTTCTGTAATCTTAACTACTTGGGGAGGCTGAGGCAGGAGAATCGCTTGAACCTGAGAGACGGAGTTTGCAGTGAGCTGAGATGGTGCCATTACACTCCAGCCTGGGCGACAGAGCAAGACACCGTCTCAGAAACAAACAAACAAATGAAATAATAAAATAAATAAACAAACAAACAAAACCAAACTACTGTAGAATGCACAGCACAAAGTTGGAAAGACGAGAACACTAAAATCAGAAGATTAGAAGAAGAAGAAAAGAGAAAAGAGAATGGTGAAAAGGTAAGAGAGGAAAAAAGAGGCAAACAGAAGAGAAACTTGGCTGGAGGAAAGGAACAATAGAAGAGAGGGAATCTGCTCCAAAGTCATCTTTGTGGCTATTGACTCCTGGTGAGCTTTTAATTTGAACACCACCTGTGAATAACCGGCAAGGTGTCTGTGCACAAATCATACAGTAAAAACTTCCATGTATTAGGATCCAGCCTTTCTAGGATATTCACTTAACTAGAATTTTTTAGCTGTGCTCTAGCTTTAAGAAAGAGAAAAGCCATCAGAGTAAAAAGCTACAGTCAGGGAATGAAAAGAAAAACCCCACCATATATCTTCAGGGTAGAGTCACACATGCTTAGGGCCAAAGAGAAACCCCATCACAAAGTATTGAGACTGTGTTCCATAAATTACACAGCACAAGCTACCCCACTACTATCAAGTCTTACCTATGTGATGAAAAATATTCTTCAAGGACTGACTCCAAATCTGATACGATATCATGGTTACCGTATGCTCATCATTTACCGGTATTCCTACAGCAATAACGTTGCAAGGAATACCATAGTCTCCATTGATGGGGATGGAGACACTACGGACAAGAAGGGTGGAATAACTGGCCTGAGGTCACACCGCTAGTCACTGGGATTGGCTGTAGACCCCCTCGGTCTTTCCCGTAGGCCACACCCACCCTTTACCCTTCCACCCCTCCACCCCCCACCCCCACACAGCTATGGGGTTGTATTCAGTGCTCAGTTTTTGCTACAGTAGAACAGCAAACCCAGGAATTCTAAGTTTTTTAATCCACAAAGGCTGAAACAAGATCATGCCTTGTGCTCAATTCATAGAATTGCAGAATCCCGAGTCTGGCGGGACTCCACGGCCATGAAGTACCCCTATCCTTTTTTTCTTTTTTTTTCTTTTTTTTTTTTTTTTGCAGATGACCTAAACCAGGCTCAGTGAGTCGAAAGGCCCCAAGTCACTGCAGTTTATCAGAAAATTAAATTAACTAAAAATTGCCATTCTTGAAAATATCCTATTCCCAAGCATTTTCTTGTACCCATAAGGGGAACATTCTTCTCTTCCAGAGGGCTGCTCCACTGCTCTTGCCCCAACTGTTGGGGACACAGGGAGGCCACAGAGCCTCCTGTGCCAGTGGCCTATGGTGAATATCAGGAACAGCCCCAGGCAGTCAGGCTACAGTTGGGCTACAGTCGGGCTACAGTCGGGCTACAGTCGGGCTACAGTCGGGCTACAGGTAGGGAGGAGATCCAGAGGGTCTATTAGGCAGACCACAGCTTTGCTAAGAAGTTACGTGGCAAACACCAAATCACCAGTTCTCAACTCTTTGTTTGATGCTATTACTTTTATAATCTATGGTTCCCTTTAAATCTAGTGTAATATGACAAGCTTATAATTCAAAACACATTTGTACAAAATGTAAAATACACACTGTACAAGCCCGTGAATATAAGACGCAATGTTCCCTTCAGGCCTCCTACTGAAAGCAGACAACACTTCTTCAAATCATCTGACATTTCTTGTCTGCTAGCTTGAAGACCCTTAATTCCCCACTCTCTGTTGTTTTCCTATTGACCAACTGCTGCATTTCATGTGGGTCCTCTTGCTCATGTGTGAGTGTATGTTAAGCGTTTGTTTTCCTTTAGGACAGACATTCCCTGCTGTGTTTTTCCTGGATTTGGACTATTTTTACTATTTACTTTATGTTGCCATGGAGATGGGGAGATCACAGATGTTAAGCGTTGGAATCTGGGGCCACAGGAGACATTTATCATTGTACTTTGTATGAAGTGGGCTCTTGTTCCCCATTTCTGCAGAGCCTCGTGTTTATTTTACAAAGAAGTTACTAATGAGGACTCAGGCCTAATGAATAATGGGAAACTCTGCTTCACCTCTATGGCACATGCTTGCTGCAACAGCGATCTTATTAGAAAGGAAGGTAGAGCTCCTGAACACACAGAGATTAGCAGCTGTCAGTTTTTTCCTGTGTAGGAAATAGAAGGAGGCATCAGAACAAGGGGCCCATTCATCATTCTTTCCCAGCTCCTTGAAGAAGAGAAACTTTCCCAAATTATTTCAACTATGCCCTGCAAGGAAAAAAAAAAAAAGGGAGAAGGGCTAACCAGAGTGCCACCGTCGTCATTAACAAACGTTTGCTGATTACTGGTGAGCAAAGGGTGAGTCTGACTACAGCAAAATACAGCGGGTGAAGTTTACAAAGCCTACATGCTAAAAAATACTAAACACAAGTGCTGAAAGCATACACACTAACCAAAGTGGGGGTTAAGAAACCCAACTTTTATTCTTTTGAAGGATCTGTGTAGCTCAAAGTACAGCTGAATTGAAACAGAGATAAAACAAGAAAACAAAACTCACTGTGGGCATCTTTGGTGATTGATTTGAACATTTTGGGATTTGAACATTTTGGCTTTTGAACAAATAACTCTCAAAATTCATTCCCTTAAGACCCAACCAACGTAACTTTTGGCTTCTATCACCTTGCCCAAACCAGACTCGAGTCCTTAAAAGGTCTTTTTTGCACACGCACAAGGCCGTTGACGTCCAAGCAAAACAAAATGGACAAACACATATCGGACAATGGCCATTGATGGGCCCAGCTACACTCTTCCTGTGCTTGGAGAAATCTCTCCTATCCCCCTCGCAAACTTCCAGATTCTTTGCCTGGACCCCGTTCTCTTTCTAGGAGACTATGATGACTGCCCCATTTACCTGGACTCTAGCCTTTTGCCTGAATGGTACTTTATTTAGATTGGCTGTTTGGCTCCTCCTAGGCTTCACCCTGGGTGCTCTGCTACTTTTTACACGTCTACGCCAAGTTCACCTAGCAAGCCTCATAACCCTGTTCTGGTCCCAACTCTTATTTTAGGGACCCCAGCCCTCTATTTGCCCTGTAAAGTTATTTGGACATTTTTTAAATCCCTTTTTGTCTCTCCTCTTTCTGTTTTCTTTCATCCTTATTTACTCTTCACTTCTCCCTTTTCTTCTTGAGTGAAGCTTAAATTTCCTCTTTAAACAATCATTTTTCCTTTCCCAGTGACCTTTATCATTTGATCTGAGAATTAATATTACTGTAGCTAAAATGTTTTAAGAGGCAATAGCGGTAAAAAGAACATTAGACTAGCTTCAGACCTTAGTTCTAACATTTGTGAGCTGTAGGATATTGGGGAAAATAATGTCCCTATACCTCAGTTCCTTCATTTGCAAAATGGAGATAATAATCTATAGTGTACACAGTGGTCGTGATGCTAGCATGGTTGAGAACCACTGATAGGTTCCCAGTAAAAGGTAATTCTTTCATTCAACTTGACTCAAAGATTTATTTGGCAAGTGTTATTCATCTAGGTACGACATCTAAGCAATAGTAACAATATTTTGGGGAAATAAAAACTCCAGAAACAGCTGTCAAGAACTGCTAAGGGTCTCAGATTTTACCCTTCTTGAAAACTAGCAACTAGTATAAGACACGAGACTCCTGGGTCAGAGACAAAGAGTTTTATTATTCACAACAACAGCAGTAGCCAACGTCTTCTAATTGCAACAGAAATTTGAACAGTAATTTACTCCAATTTTAAAACAGCTAAGGCCAGGATGTATGCATTTTTAATGCATAACAAGCCTTTTGTAAATCATCTATATTTTACTACTTGTCTCTGCTCCCATCTCAGATATGTCATATGAATCTTTTTCCCATTAAATAAACACATGTATACAAATAAATATAAGCATGTAATTTATAGCAGTAGAGTTTAGTGATTAAAAACTCAGGTTCAGGAGTCAACCTGCCTCGGCTCAAATCCCAGCTTAACCACCACAGAGTGACCTTGGGCAAGCTATTTGACTTCTCTGTGCCTTTTTGTCATGTCTGTAAAATGGAGATAATAATAGTGTCTACTTCATAAGATTGATGAGTAGATAGAATGTTATAATCCATGTAAAGTGCTTATGACATCAAGCTTAAAATAAATGGTAACTATTATTAATAGTGTACATTCACACAATCCTTTGGATTTCCTTCTTTTTTCCCAAAAGGAGGATTAAAAAAAAAAGTTTTCAATCTAGAACTTAGGGTTTCAGAATAAATCCACAGGCACTTACAACAAAAAAATCCTCTCCCATTTTCTTCTCTTGCCATGAACCAATTTTAGATTGATTCTGTGTTTAAAACAAAAGGGAGAAAGAAAATAGGTACCACATGAAAATTCTACCTTCTGGAAGCATTCACATAGTTAGTATTGTTTTTTTTTTCCATGACAAGAAGAATGTTCTTTTATCTAGAAACAATCTATATTGTTATCATTTTCTCTTTGTTTTAGCTGTAGTCCAAGTATGTTATTTACTAAGAAGATAAAAATCCAAAATATATGTCTTCATATTTATGTTTTCTTAGTCATTTGTTTTTTAATTCTTGAAATCTCCAAAGGCAATTGGCACACACAAAAAATCCTGGGGCTTAAGGAAAATGTTCACCAATCCATTAAACACATATGAACCCTGGTTATAATGACTGTGCCTTCTTTCAAGTGGAGCTGGCAGGACCTTTCCTATCATGGAGTCAAACTCCTCACTTTGACTTTATGAACCTGGAGCCGGAGCCCAGGGAGGCAGGCGAATGCTCCAGTCTGAGCAGCCGAGTGCAGCTGGATTCCAGTGCTTTCTCTGCATCACACCATTCCTTCTGCCTGGCCACCTTCTATCCCTTATTTTCCTTCATTCTTGGGATCAAGGCAGGTACATTTAGTTGGTATTGCATGAAATGAGATGTACTGAATGAAACTGAAATGTGTTTCGATTTCATTCCTGGTACTTTCTTGACCATTGTAAGCAAGGCAACCAAGGTCACTCTGCTTTTCCAATTGGGCTCTTTCAGCTTATTAGAACTACAGTGGTCCTTTGGGTGGTGACACCATTGTGTATGGCACTGTTATGGCAGATACATGACATTATGCATTTGTCAAAACACATAGACGTATACAACACAGAATGAACCCTAGCCTAAACCATGGACTTTAGTTCATAATACAGCGGTATCGGTTTTGATTCATTAGTTTTAATGAGTGTACCACACTAATGTCAGATGTTAACACTAGGGGAAACTGTGTATGTTGAGGTAGGGGAGAGAGGCTATGCAACTCTCTGTACTTTCTGCTCAATTTTCTGTAAAATATACTGTCCTAAAAATTAAATATATTATAGACAGACAGACAGATAGATAGATGGACAGATAGATAGATAAGATAGATAGATAGATACATAGATACATAGATAGATACAGTCTAAGATAAGTATATATATAAAGCTTCAGTGGTCCAACCTTGTTATATTTGAGAGATAGTATGGTAATGGAGTTTGTTTACCAGCAACAATAACCACATAAAAACAAAGATCAGTGATTTCTTATCTCATTTGGCATTGGTCTTTGGTGTGAAAAAGGTAAATTCCAGAACTCACTATTCACATCATCCATATCATACATCAAAGTCCACAATGTAAATACTATTCCTTAATAAAACTAACAATTTGCAAGTCATGGTGCAAAGTAGTTTTGAAAGATGCTATCATATTTTAAATAACTAGCTCACGTCCACTCTACCTACCATGAATATTTGAACTCACTTTGGTCATGGTGTTGACATGAACCCTTCCGGCTGAGTTTTTTCCTTGCCATTGTTTTCACACTGTCCATACTGCTAGCTTATATTTTTGTCAATTTATTTGAAGGTGTGTTAAAAACTGATTTAAACATCTAAAAGTTTCTTCTTCTGTCGTGTACATGTCATGAGTTTAGAAAATAACAAATCTCTCTCATATTTGCCTACATAAACCTACAATACAAAAGCAAGCAACACAGAGTCTTGTCCACCGGAGTTATCAAAATTTCACAAAATTTCAGCCTTTTAATTGATTCATTAAACCCACTGGGTGATAATTCTTGCATCTGAGCTAGTATCTTATGAGACATGAGAGTGGTTGAATTTTTATAGTAGCCAATTGCATTGTTTAAACAGATTGTTTAACAAAACTACCCCTGATGGTACGTTCCATTTTCTCTCAGAGTACATCTACTTAGAGTCATGCTGGATGTGACTTTTTATTGTAAGATTTAATTTTAGTTCATATTCAGTTTTCTAGGTACAGTAAGCTCAAGATACACTGTAAGATACCAATAACCTTATTTTTATTCTCACTATATTCTGTTTCAAAATACCATTGTAACTTGGCAGGCATCATAGAACTATTTTGCAAATTTTTACTGCCTGAAGTACATCCAGTAACTTTTAGCTCCATAAAAGGTGAACCCCAATGACAAATAATTATTAATGTTCTCCTTGTCTCTGCATGACTTTATGAGAAAACTTTCCACACATGGCCTTCATTGACTGGCCTTTGACCTGGTCAGACTTGTCATTTTTATCTTGATACATTTCTTATTGTAAGTATAATTATCCCATTCCCACATGTGGGGCAGAGGAAAATAAATATAAACATAAACTCTGTCTCATACACACACATATATGTGTGTGTGTGTGTGTGTATGTATACACATACAAAATTTGTAAACTTGAAGGCAAGAAAACTTAATTCATTAAAACTACTACAATATGATACTGCCATAAGAAAATGCATACCATGTCCACTTGTTCTGGATAACTGATTTTCACCCTAGAAGACAGCATAGTGCTGACCATATATACTCAAGCCTTACCTAGCAATTTAATGGAGCATGGTCTTTCCCATGTTAACAGAGGGTGTATACTTGCAATAGTGTAGTTTTGGGTATATGCACAGGCCCAAATTCAGGAACAGATTATGGCAGACCTACATGATCTGTTCAAAGACACGTGTATAAGACATTCAAATATATACACAAGAGTGAAAATATATTTCAAGAGAGAAATGCTGTTTCCGGGTTTGAACTTAACCAAACTCATCCAGTAGTAGAAGTCACTGTAGTGGTGGTCTCTAGTATGTTAAAATCTGCTGCATGTCAAATTTGAGTGTGTGTTTATTATAATTTATTTTTCTAAAGAGTTGAAGCATATATATCTTACAATGAAGCTAGAGTTTTATATTTGTGGAATCTTTGCGACAAGGCATAGCCTTCCTCCATGGGTAACATATAGCAACTCATTGAAGGAAAGAAGCTGAGCCAACTAATAAGGAAAATGCAGCTGCTCCCCTACTAGGCAAAGGAGAAAGTACAGCTGGTATTGAAGTAGGAGACTGGCAGGACTTGTTTTCCGGACCAGATAGGAAACTGCCCAGAACCAGCAAGTGACACCTCTTTCAACCCTGTGGTGCCCAGAACCAGCAAGTGGCACCAAGAAAGCAACCTCTACTTGCCCTAGCTGCCCATCAGCATAAGACACTCCCACCAGTGCCATGACAGTTTACAAATGTCATGGCAACACCCGGAAGTTGTCATCCCTTTCCATAGCCAAATCTAGAAGTTACCACTGATTTTCTAGAGATTTCTGAATGACCCACCCCTTAATTTGCATTTAATTAAAAATGAGTATAAATACTGCTTACCAACAGCCCATACGCTGCTCCTCTGAGCAAACTGCCTGTGGCTAACTTTATTGGGCAAGGAGCAGTCACTGAGCAGTGACACTGCGGCTTCAATAAACTTGCTTTCTTCCACTGCCGGCTCGCTCTTGAAATTTTTCCTGAGCAAAGCCAAGAACCTGCCTTGCATCAGTACCGGCATGCAGAGAGGCAGACAGGGGTGGCCTGAGAGGAGAGCAAGGTGGGCAGAGTTAAGTCTTCTTGATGGAGAAGTGGACAAACTTGAAGAGGAGGGACCTGAAAGGACCGGGAAGAACCTGCCAGAGGAAGGACAAGTCCTCTGGGAGATGAAGGAGCATGGGATGTATCTACAATATGGGTCTGCATGTTCTTAGGGTGCCATGCAGTTGGGCTGGAACTTCTTCCTCTTCTCTAAACCAGCTATATTAGGCCATTCTCACACTGCTATAAAGAAATGCAAACTTTGGATAATTTAGAAAGAAAAGAGGTTTAATTGGCTCACGGTTCTGCAGGCTGTGCAAGAAGCATGATGCTTGGAGGCCTCGGGAAACTTTCAATCATGGCAGAAGATGAAGGGGAAGCGGGCACATCGTCCATGCCTGGAGCAGGAGGAAGAGAGAAAGATGGGAGGTGAGAGGTGCTACACACTTTTAAACAACCAGATCTAGCAGTAACTCACTCTCAGGAGAATAGCACCAAAGGGGAAATCCATCCCCCTGATCCCATCACCTGCCACCGGCTCCCACCTCCAACACTGGGGATTACAAGTTGACATGAGATTTGGGTGTTGACATGGACCCAAACCATATCACCAACCCTCCCCAGTTCAAGACATTTTTTCTCTCTGCTGTTTGGAGTCGTCTGAAATCTCACCACTTCTATTTCCTTTTCTTAACTTCATGAGTTTGGGCGTGCATTTTCTAAGCTACTGTGCTGTGGACCATCATTCCATAGGAAAAAATCTATTTCCCACCTGGGATTACTATTAAGCTGAGCTAAAATCAATGAGTTTCTTTACTGAAGGATATCAAGCCTTTATTATACTAATTTGAGGGGGGGGGGGAATTTCCTAGGGGAGATTTATTATGTCTTGTTTTCCATACTCATTCAATTTTTTAAAAAAGTTTCTCTTTGTAGCATACCTGTGAATTTCTCCTGAAACTCATCTCCCACAAACCACGGTCTGAGAAATCCTGCTTGGTGTAAGGCACTGCCTGTCCCGGAGCCCCCGGCTTTCAGTCACGGAGGCAGCAAGTCATTCCCAACCTTCCCCACAGTCAGAGGGAACTGCGTGTTTGGGGGCCATCCACGTTTCCAACTAGATCCCTTAAAAGGAAATTGTTTACTATGGTTATTTTACACAGCATCATCCAGGTGAGAAGGAATAGGGGCTAGCTCAGGTAAGTTTGGATTAAAGTGGAAATTAACATGAAGTGTAGGTTCTAGGCAGGCATTAAATAGAACTACCGAAGGGGTGTCCACAGGGTGTCTAGGAAACGAGGAATGAAAAGTGAGAAGGAGGGTAATGAACACCAATGTCACTTATTTCCTGATGCTGACTAGTTAGGAAGTAATTTGGTGAAATCACCAGACCTTCATCTGTCAATGTGAAAGGTGGATTTAAAGTTCCTTTTCTGTTTTTGTGCCTTTACCCTTCTCCCAAGTTATGTATATCTGGATCCCTTATATATTATAGACTGTCAATAGATCCTTGAATGAAAGAGGGAAGGAGTGAATGAGAATTGTCCTAGTCCAAATTATAAAATGCATAAAGTTTATTTTCAGGCATGTTTTCCTCTTGGATTTTTAACTACTTTTTTCTCTTCTTTCCCTCTATTATGTAAACCCCACTCTAAGGCATGTCTGATTCCATCTCAGAGTGCTCTTTTATTCAGGGGTAGTTTGTTATTTCAATACACGTCAGATCTTAGCTAAAAGACTGATTCTCTGACCCTATGGTGGGAAGAATCCCTTTGAGCATCAAAGTCTCCCCAGAATCCTACAATTTTTCCACAAAGGAGAAAACTCACTCTTGAGTTCTGAGGATGAACAAAACTAAAATAATAAATTCATAACCCATCATCTTTAGTGTCTACTTTAATTCTAGAAGGCATTCCAGGGATTGTCCCAGGTGGGACATTTTCCCAGAGACACAATTCCACTGTCTTGCACAGGAATGTGGCTGCTTTGTGGGTGACTACAGTGCATGCAATGTGTGTATCCAATTGAAACCACAGGGAAGAATTCTGGTGGCCGGGATGTCATTACCCAGTAATCTGGGGCATTTGTCTTGGGGGTCCCATCTCTCCACCAGTCCATAATCAAAGCAGGGCATTATGGCTGTGCCAAGACAGATTCCAGACTAAATATTTTAAAAAGAAGATATTGTTGGCTGGACCTCCAAGTGAGATAGATGAGAGAGATGTCTGATGAAGCAAAAGGTCTGGAGGAAATGGTAAGAGATCTGTGCTTGTTGTTTGATTTTAGAGTACGCTGAAAAGGAATACTCTAGGCATTGTTTCAAGAATTAAAAAGGGAGAATGACAACTAGAGCAGAATCTTGCCTCAAGCCTATCTTGGGAATTTCTTTTTTTCCCTCTTTCCCACCTTCCCTTCCTCCCTCTCTCCTTTCCTTCTTTCCTTCCTTCCTTTATTTGGTACCTATATACCAGAAACTGCCTTAAGGCTACAAAGATAAATGGGAGATGATTCGTGCTCTGAATATGTCCAATGATTCCTTTCTCTTCCCTCCTCCACCAACCTTGCCTGAGCCTTCATGGTCTCCATTTTACTTTTCTCTATTTTTTCTACATTTTACATAACAGCATGTGTTAGTTACAGTTTTCCAGAGAAACAGAACCCATAGGATATATATGGAGAGAGACAGACAGACAGAGACAGAGAGAGAGACACACACATACAGAGAGAGAGAGAGAGAGAGAGAGAGAGAGAGAGAGAGAGAGAGAGAGACTGAGGTTGATTTTAAGGAATTGGCTCATGTGATTATGAGGGCTGGCCAGGCTGAAGTCTGCACAGCAGGCAGACAGGCTGGAGATCAGCAAAGAGCTGGTATTGCTGCTGAAGTCCAAAGTTGGTCTGAAGGCAGAATGTATTCCTCTCTAGGGCACCTCTGGTTTTTTTCCTTCTTAAGGCCTTTGTGATGAGGCCTAACCACATCCTGGAGAATAACTACTTTACTCTTAGTCTAATGATTTACATGTGAATCACCCAAAAAATACCTTCACAGTGACATCTAGACTGATGTTTATTCACATATCTGGGTGCCATGGCCTGCCCTAGTTGACATGTAAAACTCACATTACACAGTCCCTCCCACCACTGACACCAGCATCCTCCCTAGACTCTGTTTCTTCTTGGGATTCTTCTCTGTACCTTACCCCACCTGTCCTCCCATCAACTTCCCTCACTCTCACAGGAACCCCTGAGGTAACAGTGACACCAGGTGACATTTACTGTTTACCACTGTGTCACATTCTTTGCATGGATTTCTTACTTAATTCTCACAACTCTTTGAAGTAAGCACTTTCGTTATCACCTTATCTCAGCCAGAGAGGTTCGAGACCTTGCTGGAGGGCCTAGAGCTGGTGTACAGTGGGGCAGGGATTCAGACGTCAGTCAGCCTGACACCAGCCTGGGGGGTTCGCTGCTGGGCCACATTGGCACTCTTCACATGCAGGCCGGCCCCTGTGGGAAGCCTCCTCCCCTTCCCTCCTCATCGCCTTGAGACTGTGAAAATTGTCAGGCATGAGAGGGTATGACTGCTGGTTTGGTTGACCCCAGGGGACAGCACAGGGAGAGTGACCTTGGGGGTGGCAGAGCATGCGGGTGCCTCTAGGGGATGCCCTGCATAGAGCACGTGCTCCCCTACAGAGCAGGGCAGGCAGGGAGGTGCAACCCATTGTTGACTTGGGGAAGGGCTTCCTGAACCCTGTGGCCAGGCCACAGCAAAACCCATTGCCATGGGGCACTCTACAGTCTTTTACAATCATTCTGGAGTAGAAAATCAATGACATGGGGAAATGTTCATGATATACTAAATTAAAAAGCCAGTTCTGCCTGTAATCCCAGCACTTTGGGAGGCTAAGGCGGGCAGATCACTTGAGGTCAGGAGTTTGAGACCAGCCTGGCCAACATGGTGAAACCCCGTCTCTACTAAAAATACAAAAATTAGCCGGACATGGTGGTGGGTGCCTATAATCTCAGCTACTCAGGAGGCTGAGGCAGGAGAATCACTTGAACCCTGAAGGCAGATGTTGCAATGAGTGGAGATTTTGCCACTGCACTCCAGCCTGGTGACAGAGCGAGACTCCATTTAAAAAAAAAAAAAGCCAGTTTCTAGTAGTTTGTAAATATGATCTCTCAAAGCATGTATTACACATATTACACATGTAAACATACATATAGATGTGTATAAATATATGTACATACATATAAAAAAACTGAAAAGCTAGGCTCAAAAATGAAGTAGGATTATGTGTGGTCATTACTTTAGTTTTTATGTTTTCCTGCATTTTCCAAATTTTCTACAAATAAATATATTTTGTAGAAATGTAAAAAATATTGAATTATTCTTCTGCAATTAAAAAACTGGTCACATAGGAAGACATTTAGATACTTAACTGTTTCTGGGTAGTTTAATCCTATATCTATTGTTACAAATTAATTCCTGGCCGGGCACGGTGGCTCACGCCTGTAATCCCTGCAGTTTGGGAGGCCAAGGCAGGCTGATCATGAAGTCAGGATTTCAAGATCAGCCTGGCTAACGTAGTGAAACCCTGTCTCTACTAAAAACACAAAAAATTAACCGAGCATGGTGACGGGTGCCGGTAATCCCAGCTACTTGGGAGGCTGAGGCAAGAGAATTGCTTGAACCCGAGAGGCGGAGGTTGCAGTGAGACGAGATCGAGCCATTGCACTCCAGCCTGGGTGACAGTGCCAGATTCTCTCTCAAAAAAATAAAATAGATAATACTAATAATAATTCCTAGAAATACAGGGCTCAAAAAATCCATATTGAAATTATTGGTTACAGATGGGATGTCAGTCCCTAAAGAGATAGGGTGGCCAGCCTGGGAGGGAACGTCAGCTCTCCCAAGAGGAAAATAATCCAACAAAGGTGTTTGGCTTAATGACAAGAATTTCCATTGCAAAAATATTTTCCATTCTTTAATCAGAGCCTAATCCAAAAGAAACTTCAGATGCCCGTCATGGTACTTTCCATTTTAAATCTCCACCTCCCGCTTATTTCAGTCTCCATAGCATTCCTGCGCTTTGTGAATGGTAAAGAAAAAGCTGGAAATTGTAAAGGTCTTTTTCAAATCGTCGCCCATTTTATTAATCCTTCAAGTTGTAGTGGTGTGACTGAGTTTTTAACCAGCATTCTAGGACTAACAAAACAAATAAGAGCTGTCTACTTTGCAAAGAGAAAAACTTACTCCAATTAACTTTCATGGATCCAAATGCTTGTAAATCTTGATGTTATTTTCACAGGCTGTGTATATCCCTTTAAATAACAATAATAAATCATCATACCATGTATCATATTATTTATACATTATCCCATTTATGCTCAAAACGTTCCCAAGACTCTGTATAACTTCTGTGGCTTGAAGAAACCAAGGCTTCAAGCTGTTGAGTTGTTTGCCCAAGGACACACAGCTGACAAATAAGAAAGCCAGAATGTCTGACTCCAAACAGCGTACTGTCCACCTCACACCACCTCCTTCACATCTGAGAAGGTGGTTTGAGGTTGTGGAAACAACTGTAAGTCATTCAGACCAAGGTCTCATAAATTAAAGGGGTCATTCAACCAATGGCTGTCAGTGAAGAATATTGAATGTGCACCGTAGTCTGTGTATGGTTCTACTTGGGGAGATGGTCAGATGAATGGTCCTTACTGTCACCAAGTTGAGTAACGGTATTTGGTCAAAAACTGATATGGGGGGGTGAAAGAGGGGTGGGGATGGTTAATGGGTACAAAAAAATTAGGAAGAGTGAATAAGACCTAGTATTTGATAGCAAAATAAGGTGACTATAGTCAATAATAATTTAATTGTACATTTTAAAATAACTAAAGGAGGATATAATTGGATTGTTTATAACACAAATGATAAATGCTTGAGGGGATGGGTACTCCATTCTCCATGATGTGGTTATGACACATTGCATACTGTATCAAAACATCTCATGTACCTATACATATATACACCTACTATGCACCCACACAAATTTAAAATAAAATTCGAAATTAGAAAATAATGAGGTGTCACTTTTAATGTAATGAGACTGTGTGTGTGTGTTTGTGCATGTTGTAAACCCACTCCAAAGGCCTCCATTAGCACCTATGCCCTTGAAGGCACTGGGAATGTTTCAGATATTGGGCAATAGTATGATTACCCTCACAAAAGAGGCTAGTCTCAGACTGATTTCACAATGCATGTTTGGTCACATTACTGAAAAGTAGTCTGAAAAACTGAAAATGCTGCTTTTGTGTTGATTTATTAACTTGTTAGGACACATGACTGTCAAAACCTTACCTATCATTAATACTTTCAGAGTCAAACTAAGGATTGACATTCAGGCACTATAAATCTCATATTTCATTTGCCCTTTGTATCCTTTTAAAATATATTGCCTTTGGTTTGGAGTGATTTGAGGGTTTTCTTTTTTTTAACTGGTGTTGCTATCTATCTATCTATCTATCTATCTATCTATCTATCTATCTATCTATCATCTATCTATCTATCATCTATCTATCTATCTCTATGTCTGTGTATCAGTTAGGAGTTGTTTTCTTTGAGACGGTGTTTTGCTCTTGTTGCCCAGGGTGGAGTGCAGTGGTGCCATCTCTGCTTACCGCAACCTCCGCCTCCTGGGTTCGAGCGACTCTCCTGCCTCCTGAGTAGCTGGGATTACAGGCATGCACCGCCACATCTGGCTAATTTTTGTATTTTTAGTAGAGACAGGGTTTCTCCATGTTGGTCAGGCTGGTCTCAAACTCCCGACCTCAGTTGATCTGCCTGCCTTGGCTTCCCAAAGTGCTGGGATTACAGGCATGAGCCACCATGCCCAGTCTAGGGGCTGTTTTCTAAAAAATTGATATCTGATTCCTTCCTGTTCAAATCTTCATAATGTTACATTCTAGATCACTTATTTTTTGTGTGACTTTTCCTAGGAGCACTTGGTAATGTTGCCTTAAATATTACACTTGAAACAGAAAATTCACTAGGGCTTTAGCAGATATCAGGATGCTGATAGGCTAAGATCAAATTAGATGGTGTGGTACAGACCAAGTAGCGTTGACTCTTCTGCACCAATTAACATACGTGATTCTTTGATAGTCCCTAGAAATAGGCCTTTTAATGTAGAGTAACTAGTAAATTTTATGCTAGAGTCCTTAAAAATAAAAAAGTTTACAAAAAAACAGTCATAATTCTCGATGGTATGATTCACTATCTTCTACTCTTCTGTATTTTGAACTTCTAAGTCCAGGCCATATGGCAGTGGTTCCCAAACTTGTCTGTAATAAAGTTTTTACTGGTTCACAGAGCAGTTAGAAAAATTAACACATAGAGTAAATATAATAAATAAATGTACAAATGTATTCATGAATTGGGATGTGCTAGTTAAGCTAAATAATAACACACCTCTAATATAAAACCCTCAAATCTCAATTGCTTAACACAACAAAGGTTTATTTTGCAGTCCTATCACAGTCCATGAGCGTGAGGACTGCTCCAGTGGTCATTCTGGGACCTGAACTCCTTCCATTCAGGGGCTCTGACATCATCTAGAACCTGGGAAGGGAGAGTAGAGAGGACACACCTGCACCTAGCCACCTGGCGCAGAGCAAGGATGCATCCCTTCTGCACTCCATTGCTAAGAACTAGTCACATGGCCCCACCTAAATGAAGGCGGGGGGCGGGGGGTGAAAAAATGCAGTCCAGCAGCATACGCTTGAAGGAAAGAAACCTAGCTGGAATATGCTACAAGGTTAAGGCTACGTATCACCTTTACTTGGAAAGGAGGCTCTTTTAGTCTTAGTTTATGTTTTTAATCCTCCTTTTGTTAATGTGGAAAAAGTCCTTTCTTTTGTGGAAAACTGCAGCCTCAACTGGGGCTCAAGAGATCCTCCCGCCTTAGCCACCTGAGTAGCTAGGACTTCAGGCACACACACTGGGCCCTGCTAATTTTTGTGTGTGTTTGTTTTTGTACAAATGGAGTCTCGCTATGTTGCCCAGGCTTGGTCTTTAGCCCCTGGACTCGAGTGATCCTCCCACTTCGGCCTACCAAGTATTTGAATTACAGGCATGAGCCAGCACTCCTGGCCCCTAATTTTAAAATGAATTTCAAAATACTAGAACCACTGGCTTACAGAACACTCAGATATTAGAAAGCTACTGCCTGAATTTACTGACTCACTTCATAAAACGACTTCTAACTTTGAATGGTATAGCATTTGGTCACAGGTACTCTTTGAAATTGCAAAACATTTTCTGCTATTTCTTTCTACAGACTCCAACAGCTACATAAGTGCAGGAGAACCAAAAACAAAACAAAGCCCTTTTTTTCATTGTTTGTTTGGTAGGAATAATTCATTGTTTGGTTGGTAGACATAATCACATCATTCTAGTATTCTAGTATTCTCCACTCATTGAAACCATGTGCTCCCCCAAGGGATCTGGACACATTACCAGGAAAGTGGATCCCACTGGAATTTAACATCAAATGTTACAACTTTAGTAAAATCATATTTGCAAAAGCTTTTCTAATAAATATAACGGTGCTTCAGAAGAATGGTCAACAGTGGAAGCAGCTGTTACTACTGAACACTTTTTAGCCATGTTACTGTCCTCTGCTTACCTGGATCTGTTAGGATGGTATTTCCCTATCATTACAGACATGTCAGTGATCCCACAGTGTCCAATTTTGCATCTAGCACCAGAAGCGCCCTCCTGAGAGGAACACAAATCTATAACAGCACAGTTCTCAGCATGTGGTAGCTGCTCGTTACATGCTAAATGAAGGACAGAGATCATCTCTTTCTGGTATCGGCAGATTGGCTCCTATGTTCTTGTTTGCTGTCCCTTTATTATTTGTACTTGCAACTCGGTGAGTTGCTTCACTCTTCAAAACAGTCTTGAGTCTATCGCCACCCATTCTCTTACAACCATCCCTAACAATCATTCTTGTTGTTGCTTGGCTGATCTAAAGATTTGTTATATCAGAGTGGGATAGGGTGACAATTTGTAACACTTCTTTTCAATTCCCAAAGATCACTGATCTTTCTCTGTATTGGGTTACAGACAGTAATGTGCACTCTTTCCCTAACCCACTCATTTGTTTCTACTCTCCAACCACAGTAAAAATTACAGCTATCCTATGGTATGTGTCTTCTATGTTCCAGAAACAATGTTGGGTGCTCGACATATGTATATCATCTCATTTGACACTGACCTTAGCTCTGTGTGTGGGTGTTATTAGCCCGGCTTGATAGATAAGGAATCTGAGGTTCAGTGAAGCATGCCTCAGTAACTAGAAATATCATATTATTTTCATAATTATATTGCAGTGTGGCTTTGAGGTTTGGCAGATGTGAGTTTGAACCCTAGCCCTGCCACTCATTCTAGTGGGACTTTGGATGAATTGCTTAACTCTCCTGGACCCATTTCCCTGGGGTGCAAGGAGTCCCAGTGGGGGCTAAGCACTCCCTTTGGGTGTGAGGAAGAGGGTTTGCAGGTGCTACCATGGAGTGTCCAGTTCTTGATCTGTTCACCCCTCTCGAGGGTACTCTGGGAAGGTCAAGTTCTCAAACTCCCCAAAGTCTCAAAATCCCCAAGAAGCCCCTTTCTGCAATTTAGGGTTTGCTCATGACTCCCTAGGAGTAGCTGAAGTTTTTCTAAGAGGACATGAACTTCTCACATTTCCTGAAATACTTTTCAGAGGGGTCTCCAGGGCCCATCTCAAACAAAGTCTATCGGCAATGAGGTCCTATGGTTTCTCAAAGTTAAATTGCGATAGGTTTGGCCCTTCCACCTGTTCAAAGAGACTTCCTTGCTGGGTAGTTAGCCCTGCGTAGTGGGTGTATCCCAGGGCCCTACAACATTCAAAGTACTACCACACAGTGTTTACTAAGGTGACCCAGGAAAATTTCTTTAGCCATTATTTACAGAAAAAAAAAAGTGGAATGAAATCACAGATAGGCTTAGCAAAGGGCTCTTTGAAATTCACAATACTCTGTCAGAAAAGTCTCTACAGAAACAGTACTCCTGTAGGCTCTTTGTTATAAATATTTAAAGGTCTGAAAACATGGAATGCCAAATTTGTCTATCAGCCCTGCAAATAAAACAACCTATTAATTCTCCATTAGTACTACACATTTCCTAATTTATACATGCCTCAAATCGAGCTGTCCCTCCCTTATACAGCGGTTTGGCTGCTCCCTGGGGTGACCTAAGTGAGTCAGCTGCAAAGGAGATTGATGCTTTTATTTGCAGTTTGTTCTCAGCCTTTGACCTCAGAGAAACTGCTTTCGTAAGAGGGTAGGACTCTGCTTGGTGGGGGTGGCAGGGGGCAGATGTTTTCAGAACAACCCATCGGTGACATCTTGTGACCTGCAACGAAAGGCCTATGAGAGTAAGGGCCTCCTTTCTCAGCACGCCTTTCTCCTCACCCTAGTAACACCTCAGACCATGTTTACACCAGAATTAACATATTTCAGGGAAGCATGCAAAAGGAAATCAAATCTACCTTTGCCTGGGCTTTGAGAATTTCCGAGCAATTTCTCACCTCCATTCTGCCTTATGCTTAGCTCTCTGAACACAGTGGCTTAGAAGAAGAAGCAGCACTGAGGTCAAACTCTACTTCTCTACCCTGAACACCTTCTGTCTGGAAAGAAGCAGAGAAAAAAGAAAGAGCTGGTCCTTGTTTGTCGGTGAGAAGAATGGACCACATCAGTGGTTCTAAACCTGAAGCCTAAGAGTCAGCTGAGATGCTGGTTAAAATCCAGATTCCTGGGTCCCATCCCCAGTGGCCCTGGTTCATTAGTTCAGACTCCCCTGCGGATGGCTTCCAGACTAGCTTCTAGGGGGACATGGTGATCACTTAGTCCACCCAAGCTGATACAGCCTGAGGTTCTATAAGTCATTCACCCCTGC
Organism: Rhinopithecus bieti; assembly: GCF_001698545.2. Classification (NCBI taxonomy): domain Eukaryota; kingdom Metazoa; phylum Chordata; class Mammalia; order Primates; family Cercopithecidae; genus Rhinopithecus; species Rhinopithecus bieti. Next base: position 148,157 of record NW_016808908.1, on the reverse strand, counting down.
TATTCTTGGCAGCCTGGGGCCAGACAGCCAGTTCTCATCAAGCCTTTAACCAGTCACTGCCTCACTGATGTTAGATGTGACCTGGGCTTCCTGGTCAAATTCCTGATCATCCTGTCTTCCTCAGTAATAACAACTCAAAGTTCCCATGTTCTTCTTCCTCTGCAGTCAGAGACACCTAAAAAACAAGGCAAAGAGAAACAAGAGAAGCTGGTTTATAGCCGAAGGGAAAGGCTCTTTGATCCATCTTTCTCTCACCACTGCCTGCTCCTTCTGTTCCATTCCTGCCTCTAATAGGCACAGTCATCATTTTCATATTTTTTAAATAAATAAAAGCACAATCATGTCAGGGCTGAGCAGCACCTCTGAGAGGATCTGATCCTCTTCCTTACTGTTCAGGCAAGAAAACCGAAGACAGAGGTTAAGGAACTTGCCAGACGTCACAGCCAGCAGAGGCAGTGGTGGGATTTGAACCCAGGTAGTCTGACTCCAGCATGCAGGCTTGTAACCAGAATGTTCCATAATGCATAGATGCATTAAGAAAGCTGATCTAATAGCAAAAGATAGGCGAGCATAACAACGTTGGGAAGATACATGCAGAGGGCAGGGGAAAGTTTATCCTTGTGCTATTCTTGTAATTTTGTTCAACAAAATTGTCAGCATGTGGGCAGGAAAACAGGCGAAGCCACACACTGTCTTAACCATTTGCAAGCACAGACTGTATCACAAAGGGGATTAAAACTCACATGGTCGGATTCTGGCTTCTCTTACTCCCTTCCCCTAACTCACAAGAAGAGTCAGGCAGCCTGGGCCGGACTGGACCCCTCATGGGCTCCAGCAGCCTGGAGTTCTTCTTCCCGTGCTGCCTCTTCCCAACTGCATGGGGCAACCACTCCCCTTCTCTGGGTATTGTTTCTTCTGTAAATCGGGGAGAGGATTGTTCCAGGGGATTACTGAGGGTGCTTTCCAATTCTGAAGTTGTAGGTGTGTCCTACCCTTGAGTGGCAGGGGTATCAGCGTAGCTTTCTGTGCAGCTGAGGGGGACAGTAAATGCATGGCCACATGCATTTTTACAGACCAGTTTTGCGTCGATTCATACCTCAAACTCCATGAATGGAGAGAACTTTCATAGCCCTTGTAGCTCCTCTCAGCGTCTAGAGCAGGATTCTGCCGGCGACAGGTATTTAGCAAATATGGCAGAGTGGCTGTTCCCAGGGCCAGAGCCACTTGCGGGTCCCCCAGAATCTTGATAAGGCTCCCCTTTCCATAGAGCTCCTTCACCCCTCCTCCTATCCAAGACTGGATTTAGGGGGCTCAGGATTCTACAAACAAAGCTGAGTGACCCTGTGACCCTGTCATCTCACAGTGACTAGACAAGAAGACAGCCTATCTGTCTCCCTGACTCCTGGGAGGCTGTTCCTCCTGGTCTTTACAGAAACCTGGCTGGAGACAAACTATTGGCCATTTTGCTTCTTGCTTGTTTTGCCTTGAGTCTTTCACGGTTTTCTTGATAAAACAAAAGGTGTTCAGTCTCTTAAAAATATTGCCCAGTCCTTACCCTTGACAACAGCACCCCATCACCAATAGTCAGTCAATTTCATTTCTCCCATATCCATATTTCTCTTGCTTCTGGGGTAGGGAAATGGGTTTTGGCCCTGGTTTCATACAGCTGCAGAATGATTTCCAGAATGATGTCCCATGATGGCCATGTGAGAGGAAACAGGCACGAACTGCCACCTGGGAGTGATGTCTGGTCAGACATTTCATCTTCCTTGGTGGATGGCTTAACAGGCAGGCTGGTGAAAGCCAAAAGTTCATCCTCCAGGAACGTTCTGGAGATTGTGCCGCCTGGAGGTAAACGGTTATTCTAAGTCAGTCTCAGAACTTTGGACCTTTGATGTCTAATTCAATGGTTAGAACATGGGCTAAATGCTTTTGATCCCTAGATGGGGCCAGTGAGCTTGGCCTAAAGCCCACCACTGACTCTATCTTGGTGAATGTCAGTGTAGTTATTCAACAGGAAAACCAAAACGAGAGGCTTCACCTCAACTCCTCTCAGGCCGGTGTGCTATCCCAAAGCCATTTGAAATGCCGACACCGATTTGGCAGTAACATATAAGAAGGAAGAATTATGAAGCTCAGCATCAAAGACTGACATTCCTAGTTCTTCCATGCTTTTGTTATGTTAATGTCGCCTCCTCCACATTACCTTCAGATGGAAAGAACGAACATCACATGAATGGTCAACTATAAAAATTAACTATTTTCAGTCCCGGCTTAGGTAAAAATCATGTATATGGCAACTCGTGAAGTTAAGTGTTTTCCAAAATATTTTTTACTGCCTTAAAATACTGGAAAACCAGAAGAATAAAGATGTTCTATTCAAGAATGTAAGTTTATAAATAAGTGGCGAAAGAAAGGAACACGAGGCTGAACGTGGTGGCTCATGCCTGTAACCCCAGCACTTTGGGTGGCCGAGGCGGGCGGATCACCTGAGGTCAGGAGTTCGAGACCAACCTGACCAACACGGGGAAAACCTGTCTCTACTGAAAATACAAAAATTAGCCAGGTGCGGTGGTGGGCGCCTGTAATCCCAGTTACTTGGGAGGCTGAGACATGTGAATAGCTTGAACCCGGGAGGCGGTGGTTGCAGTGAGCCAAGATCACGCCATTGCACTCTAGCCTGGGCAACAGAGAGAGACTCCATCTCAAAACAAACAAACGAAAAAAGAAAGGAAGAAAAGAAGGAAGGAAGGAAGGAAGGAAGGAAGGAAGGAGGAGAGGGAGGGAGGAGGGAGGTTGAGGGGAGAGGGGAGGAGGTGAGGAGAGAGGAGGGAAGAGAAGGAGGAGAGGAGGAAGGAAGAAGGACAAATTCAGGGGGCAATGGAAGGACCTGGGAGAGCGTGAAGCCCACTTGATGAGGAGGATCAAAGCTCAGAGAGGCCGTGTGCTTTCCTAAGGTCACACAGTTTAGGTAAGGGTTAATATAAGAGAACATTTAACCCATTTATGCCTGAGGTTGCCATTTTTGAATTTTTGCAATCAGACCTTGGCGATGACCTTAAGCAGTAGGATATAAATACCTCCCACGTGCTCAACGTTCCAGTAATGGAACATTAGGCATAAGTGTGTTTTAAACAAGTGAAAACAAAACTCATTTTCTGATTCCTAGTATAGTGCTTGTTCCTCTACATAATGCTGCTGTCTAGATCTTTTTTTAGATTGATCATCCATTTTGGAAGCCTAATTGGCAACATACTGGAATTTTCTGAAATCCACAGAGAGAAAAAAAGAGCCAACTTCATTCAGTTTTTTTGTTGGCTTGTTTTGGTGGAATGTATAAACAATTCACCAACAGACATCATTTCATAGTCTGAAAGCAGTAGGGAATTAAAGAGATTTTGTGCTCAACTTCTCAGTAGGGGAAAGCCCTGTGACATCAATGCATAAGGCTATGGTTGAATTATTTTGGATTTGAGGTATGTGTGTGGGATTTGGGGCATGAAAAGAGGTAAGAGAGGAATTAAAAGGAATCGTTGCTTTCTGGAGAGCCCTGAGGTCAGATACAACTACAGTGAGGAAAATACGGTACAGGAAAATATCATCACTCAGCTACGTTTCTGAGAAAGAGAAGCTTTCTGTCTAAAACAGGACCACAATGAGTTTGTTGAACTAAATGACTCTTTGTGAAGGAATGTTGTAACAAGGAATGGCTAAATGTGATTTGAAATAGGCAAGTTATTCAGAAAACTTGTCTATTTACATGAGCGCATCTAGCCATTCACAGTTGCCCACATAATGCAAATCCTTTTGCTTCTCTATCACCGGGACACCTTTCCTTGGAGCGAGCCTCTTCTCAGTCTTCAGGATCCAGCTCAAATTGCACCTGATAAAGTGTAGCCTTCTCATACTGGCCCAAGGCCAAACTCCTTTATCAGCTTTGCATCTATACCTCAATGTGGAATTTACCAAAATGATTCCTTCCTGCCTTTCCTTCTCCACTTGATCATCAACTCCTCAAGATTAAGGACAAGGTCATATTTATCTTTACACCCCATCTTTACACCTAATACAGTGCCTGTCCATGTGATGGCTGATTTTATTTGTCAATATTGGGGGCACAACAACATAATACGCTGTTGTTTGGTCAAACATCAGCCTAGATGTTGCAGTGAAGGTATTTTAAAAGATATAATTGATATTTAAGTGAGTTGACTTTGAGTAGATTACCATACATCATGTGGGTGGTCCTTATCCCATCAGTTGGTGGCCTTAAGAGAAAAGACTGAGGCCCTACAAAGGGGAAGGAATTCTGCCTTCAGACTCAAGTCTGCAATGTCACCTCTTGCCAGAACTTCGAGCCTGCTGGTCTGGCCCTGCAAATTTCAGACTTGCAGTTCCCACACTTTCTTTTAAAATGAATCAACCTCTGTCTCTCTATCTTTCTGTCTCTCTCCATATACATGTATATGTCCAAATATATATGTGTATGTATTGAATCAGTATCTTGTTGATTCTGTTTCTCTGGAAAACATGGAGTAATACAGCACATGTTTAGTAAGAGTTTATTGAACCACCAACTTAATAGCAAGGAAAGGAAGACAGCAAATAGGGCTAAAGGCTGGATGGGAGAGGGAAAATGCTGGAAACTATGTGGGTAGATAGAGATTGAATAACCAGGGAAGAAACTGCATGCCACTCTTTTTAAAATAATGATGTCTACCTTTATTATGCACCTGGGTACCATATGTGCATAGAAATATTTTAATGCAATTGGATTTCCTTGAATTTTAGAGACTCTCATGTAAATATCAAACTGTAAGGTAGAATGCGATTAAGATACTGTAAAAGGGATTTAGGCCAACATAAAGCACATATAATAAAGGGTATTTATGTTTTATGGGGGATTTTCTGGAATCTTTAGAATCTTTGGGGACTGGATTAAGTCCCTGGGATTCCTAAACCCTTAGGAGTCCTCAAACTATTTTCAGTATTTTAAAAGTCACATTGAAGTCCTACGCCTGCCTGCTAAGCCTGCCCAGTCTCATTAAAATGTCAAATTTTGTTTGCTTTGGGCTAGAATTCTACAAACCAAGTTTGATGGTTATCTTTTGCTGGCCAGTATCTCTAATTGGCAATTGCACATATCTTGGAATTTTTTTTTTTTTTTTTTTTTGAGACGGAGTCTCCCTCTGTCGCCCAGGCTGGAGTGCGGTGGCCGGATCTCAGCTCACTGCAAGCTCTGCCTCCCGGGTTCACGCCATTCTCCTGCCTCAGCCTCCGGAGTAACGGGGACTACAGGCGCCCGCCACATCGCCCGGCTAGTTTTTTTGTATTTTTTTAGTAGAGACGGAGTTTCACCGTGTTAGCCAGGATGCTCTCGATCTCCTGACCTCGTGATCCACCCATCTCGGCCTCCCAAAGTGCTGGGATTACAGGCTTGAGCCACCGCGCCCGGCCAAGAATAACTTTTTAAAAATGGAAGCATGGATCAACTAATTTTAAAATACAGGTTGTTTGATAACAAAGTCTTTTAAAACTAAGGAGGCACAAAAGGTGGAGAAAAAGAAAAGGGTAATGAACGGAGTTTCTTGTGACGGGCAGGTGAGGAGCCTCCTAGTGGATAATTACTGAGCTCCTGAAAGGCCCAAGAGTTGAGTAAAGTCAGTGCAGTATCTGGTTAGCCGCAAAGTTCATGGTGGTCCAATGTTAAATGCCCTGAGGTTGCACATCCTGCCAAACTCACGCACAGATGCCACTAGGGAGGTGGCTCAGAGAAGCCACCACAGGAAGCCAGAGCATCCAGGTGAGATGTATCATGCTTACAGCAACTGCAGCAGCACTGTTCATTCAGCCTTGACCAAGGGAGGCCAGGAGCTCCAAAACTCAACCCAACTTTGGGCCCCATCTCTGCCCCTCACTAGGCCTTTGACATCTTTGTGCCTCAGTTTTCTCATTGGTAAAAGAATCGATAATGATGGGTTCTAGGGTTGTTGCAATAAATAGTGTAACATATAAAGCACCCAGAACAATGACCGGAACAAAGCAAGCCTCCAATGCAGGTGGATTCTTGTTACACATCAGGCACTGTGCCAAGAATCTTGCACACACCTTTTCCCAGTCCCCAGAACAATCTCCCAAGGAAAGCACTATAATTGTCTCCATTTCATAGATGAGTTTAAGGAACTTGTCCAACGTCACTCAGCTCATCCGTGGCAGAAACTGGACTCAAACAAAGCCTTGATATTACCAACCAGGGTGTGCCTGCCTGGCGACACCAACTTACCTCACTCACTGTGTGCCCTGGGGCAAGTCGCCTGGCCTCCCTGAGTCTGCATTCTTTCATCTGTAAAAGTAGAGGGTTATTTTCCAATTTCAATAACATATGTATTATGGTTATGTATGAGGTGATCACTGGGGAAAGCTGGGCACATACACACCCTCTAGACTTATGTTGTAACTCCTCCTAAGCTAAAATGATTCAAAGTAGAAAGTTTACAAACCACTGTAGGAATACACTACTTGGCAATTTTCCTTGTATCGGGCACATACATGGTGCTCAATCAATGCTTCTCGATATGATTTGTTTGATTTCTAGACACTAGAATGTGACCTGTACTGACCACATTGCTTTGTGTGACATGAAAAAACAGGTCACTACAAAGTCTCTCGATTTAAGTATCAAAAACAAAGAATCTGAGTTGATGGAAGCATTTTATTCTTTAAAATAGTATCTCTCGGCCGGGTGCGGTGGCTCACGCCTGTAATCCCAGCACTTTGGGAGGCTGAGGCGGGCAGATCTCGAGGTCAGGAGATTGAGACCATCCTGGCTAACACGGTGAAACTCCGTCTCTACTAAAAATACAAAAAAAAAATTAGCCGGGCATGGTGGCGGGTGCCTGTAGTCCCAGCTACTTGGGAGGCTGAGGCAGGAGAATGGCATGAACCTGGGAGGTGGAGCTTGCAGTGAGCCAAGATAGAGCCACTGCACTCCAGCCTGGGCGACAGAGTGAGACTCCGTCTCAAAACAACAACAACAACAAGAATAGTATGTCTCATGGTATTAAAATTTTATGTATTTAAAATAAAAAAATAAAAATAATACAAATAAACTAGGAGGTTGGAGGCAGAGATCTCTAAGTCTCCTTCCTGGGGTAAAACCCTTGTTCAGGATAGAACAAGCCACTCCTTGCAGGTCCCCTCCCCCAGCCCCCTTGAACAGAGGCAGGATTTTGTGTACGTCCTGCCCAGTGCCTGAGGCTGTCAGTCACACCTCCCTGTCTCCTTTCAGTTTAGACACTGACCTCCCTGGTAAACACGAGTATGTCCAACTTCTACCCTTGAAATTACTATAGCTGCCTTCGGGAGCAGCTGGAAACCCTTTCTGCCAGGCATGTTTTGTCTGATCACATCTGGCCAAAGTGGAGGTAAATACAGAACTAAACAGCTCTCTTTCTGTGTCTTGGGGAGCAGTGAAAACCTGGGATCAGGCAGGTGTGCTCCAACCACTTTTCCCAGAAACAGCCACAAAGGGGTTCTTAAGAAATAAGTAAATAAAAATAAAAGCCCAGTGTTCTCTTTTTGATTGAACACCCCGTTAACTACCTGGGGTTTTGTTCTGGACAGAGAGCTCTGTGTCTCTTAATTTGTTACACAAAAATTGAGCAGAACTGGACACATGAGTCAATCGCTGTGTGCCTCAGTTTCCCCATCTGTTGTCAGTAAGCTTCTGTTCTGTCAGAAGCACTTCATTTATATGCTGGAAAGGGAGGGGGTGGGAGGGAAATAGTATAGAAATTAAGGGCTTCTTTTTTCTTATTTTAATCCATGACCACACTGTAAAGCAGGCCATTTTAAAAACTCAGCTGTCAGAAGAAAGTCAGCAAGACCATACCAGTGGGGCTAGGACCAGGCTGAACAGAAACAATGGACGTGGTTCTAGCTTGGTTCCTTCAAAAATAGCTCTCACTGGGAGCTGCTCCTCAAGGCCAGGCCTTCTGAGTCGTCCTGGGCGTCAGATGGAAATGATTTGGGCACATCCGGTATGGCTTGAATTTGATCCTTAGGGTAAGATCTGAGAAAGAAAAGAAAGAGAAGGAAGAAGGCAAACTGATTCCCTTAAAAACTATGCATTCTGAAAACCTGATATTTAATGCTCACCCCTTAGAGCTGTATACCTAATTATTGGTTTGTAAGACACAACATGATTTTCCCCTAATTCTTTGCAAAATGCATTCCACAAATTGCTAGCATCCCTGCCAATGGCCTCAGTCAACTCACATACCAGCTTTAAAGTCAACCCCTTTTAAACCAATGCATCAGTCCCTTGAGTTTGGGGATTGTTTCCAGATTCCTATAGCTGCTGGCATTTTTTTTTTTTTTTTAAGTTGAAAATGATCATGTTTCTTCGTAGCTGTTAATTTTTAGAGAGAAATAGACAGTGGTGGCAGTGCATGTACACAATAGCTGTGACATCCTCTAAGGCCCCTTAGCACAGTCTAAGACACTCTACCACCCACTTCCTTGTTGCATCAGCTCTTTCATAAGGGCTCAAAACTCTCCATGTTCAGAATGTCCAAGAAATTCCCATACATGTTATTGAGGCTTTGCCATTATGATTTGTCATATTACGGAGAGGTGGTAAAACATGATGGCTTAACACATGGCCTCCAGAGCAAACTGCCCAGCTTTGAAGCCCAGCTCTTTGCTACTTGTCCCTGTATGACCTTGAGCAACTTATTTAACTGCAGTGTGCCTTAGTTTTCTCATCTGCAAAATGGGAATCATATTAGTATCTACTTTATACACAAATATGTATAAAGTTGTGTGCAAGCAGGGCTTATACAGAATTAGTTCCACACAAGTACGAGTTACTATTACACAGTGTTTTTAGGTAGGGCTTTGCACCATCAGGGACTGCTCTTATGACTTTTAACTATCAACATGGAAGATGGCCAGAAGAATCTGGGGACAAATGAAAATGCATGCAGAGAAGGAAGGGAAGGATGCCGAGTGGCTTTGTGACTCTTCTGAGGACATTTAGTTTATTTTCTTTCAAAAAGGCTGATGAAGGAGGGAATTATAGACTGTAAGGACCAGGGAGTGCTCAAAGACCATGAGGCTCTCCTCCTCGTCGTAGAGCCTGTTGTTAGGAAGTTGAGTGCAGAACTTGTGCCAGCCCCTGGGGTCTCTCAGTCCCCAGCCCCTAGGCCCAGTTCTTCCCATTGCTCAGTGCTGCCTCTCTTGGGGGAGAGGCACCGGGTCCTCAGCTCTCCTAGTGTGGATTCTACAGCACTCAGGTGGTTGGCCTTGTTTTGAGTTTCGTCTTTTCTGATTCCCTATATATCTTTTTGCAGGACCGTTTTGCTCAAATGCAATTTTCTCACCCCACTCCCACACTTACGAGTCTCTAGGGCTTCCCCCCATGTGTGTGGTGTGGCTTTGGACCTGACTCTAATTTTTATGGAGGCTTAAAGAAGCAGTTTCATTGCTTCTCATGTTTTATGTCACTTCTTATTCCATCTAGTGCTTAATAATTTGCTTTCCCAAAGAGTAGGTGCTCAGTAAAGGCTTTTTGACAACAGAAGGGACATGGGGTACTGAAAAGTTGCTCGACATAAATATCTCCAAGGCTACTCAGCAGTTTAATGGCAGGTATAAGAGAAGATCACAGTTTCTTCTTTGTTCTCTGTTGTATCTGATGGGAATAGGACGTGGAAGTGTGATACCTCCACTTAGAAGATGTGTTTATTCTGACTATTTAAGTCATCTATGACACAGAGTGTCAAACAATCTTTATTCTCAGGCTCCAATGGGATGGCAGAGATAGAAAAGAGCAAGAGGCAGCCTAGGCTAGCAAGGAGGGCCTGAACTGGAAGTCAGGAAGTTATGTGATTGTTAGTAGAGGATATAATGATTAGAAGCTATTCTTAATCAAATAATTCTTAATACAAATTCCTAGAACTTCCATGTCTTCAGTAGCTCATGCAGCTAAGAAAGAAATTATCCACGCCCTGGGGGACCCTAAAACCCACCAGCATCAGCTCCCTGGCTGCCACGCTCAACCCAAGAGCGGAATAAGGTTCATGGGACCTGTGCCACATACTGAAACAGGACTGCCAGCTTCCCAGAGTGGTCAGTGATGCTCCTCCAACTGCAGCTACTCTTTGATGACCTGAAGGGGTGTTTAGTCATCCTCTGAGCCAGTGCAGTTCAGATCAGCCGGGAGTTCTGATGAGATACCACACAGGCAGGGGGAGGATGTGGGGAGCTGAATAGGCAGAGTCCTGGGGCCCCTCCTTCATTTCCACTGGGCAGCCCTGCTTTCAAAGGAAGTGTTGTGATTTAGAAAGAAGAAAACCTTGACTTAGAGCCACTGCTTTGGGGAATTAAGTCTCAGAGATGAAGTAATGGGCTGCAGGTCATTCAGTCAGTTGGTAGCAGAGCCTGGGGTAGAATCCAAAACTTGAGTGCCTTGTGCCCAGTCCCCTTCCACTTCATTCGCTCGTGCTGCCAAGTGTCTCATTATACATATACATCTCAAATAATGATGCCAGAGGATGCTCCAGTAACGCTTTTTTTTCAAAGCATTACAAAAGAAAGCACCAAAATGTCCACGAAAGCATGTACAAGGTTATTGATCTCCAACAGCCCAATGCAACAAGATACTTTCACACCCAGCTTGCAGGTGGACTGTTCTCTCTCCTCCACCCCGGCTGAAGATAAACAACGCCAGCCCGTGGCATCATCAGCTAGTCAATAACTTAGTTTTCCAGGTCCTTCTTAAAAAAGACAGTCCCTCCTCCTCTTTAGCCCCCTTTTCACTGTCAAATCAAGAAGGAATCTGCCACCAATAATTCTACCAGAACCTCCATTGACTGACTACATTTCCGCTGTGAATAAATGTCTTCAGAATTCTCTGTTCCTTAGTGGTATGTGCTGTTAACATTTTATCTCTAATGATTTCAGTAAAGACTTTTTATGAAAGGCATTTCGAACATCTGTGACAGAAACAAAGGTTCTGTTTTCTCAGTGGTTGGGGAAGACCTGGTGAGCGTACCAGGTGTTAATTCAAGCTACCCTCAGGTGGCTTAAGAGCAAGTCCTGTTTTGATCTTTTAAAGACAGAAATCCCTCCCTAGTCATCAGGACCTATGAGTAGAACTTGAAGCATCCTTTTTTGGTTTTTCAACCACAGGCTGCCTGAAAAGCCCCTCCACGCTTCTTGCCAGGACTCTGCCTGGTAGGGAAAGACACAAGAGCCGTGGTGGCACCCTCCTCCCTGGCCCTTTCCTATTCTACCAAAAACCTTAACTTTCCCCTGCCTCTGCCAACTCCCCTGTGGTCTCAAGTGTTCCAGGAAATGAGGAGTAATTCTTTAAATCTTGCTTTAAAAGGGGAACACCATGTGACTCCTCCCTGTGGTGGGTGAGGGGTGGGGTGGGGAGGCTGAGGGGGCTCAGTGGTGCCTGGAGAAGTCCAGGTTCAGGTCTCCTGGGGGAGGAGCCAGCTCTGTCCCCTCCACTCAGCATCAGCCAGCCTGGAGACCGCATCAGATTGGCATAGCTCCCTGAACAGTCTCCCCTTCCCTTCATCCTCCACCACTGCCCCCCCGCCCCACCCCCGCCTTCACTTAGCTCTTCCCTCCCTCTGCCCCCAGGCTCCTACTTGCATTCTTTATATCTTCTGGCATTTTTCTTGTTTTTTTACTTTGTATTTAATAATAGCTCCACATTCTCTTCTTTATCTGAAATCAAGGCTCATACCTGCATCATGCGTTCACTTTGGGAGTAAAATTTATGGCTGAGC